>NC_086068.1:55131659-55432332 GCF_947568885.1 Cydia strobilella
GACATATTTTGCTGGTTAAGCATGCAAATGTTATCTTAAAGTTATAAGTCTTAATCTATTAGATTGTTTACTTAAAACTATAATTTCTATTTAATATTTATGGACGAATGGTTCTCGTCATCCACCTCTAGCGGAAAACCTTGCCATTATTTTCTGTAAATATCTCAACAGTGGCTCTTAGTAACTTGCACACGCAGTGGTCACGCTCTGGTAAACGGTAAACCACGTTCGTTGGCACGTGGGCTGAAACTGGTTGAGGGGGAGCAGTGATTACATCATGGTCTTTAAGCGCAGCAATCATGAAGAGGACACTCACGAAGAGGACATTTAGATAACATGTTAATAGACGCTAAGTGTCCTGTGGACTCTTAATAGACGAAGTGTAATGGCTCCTGTATACCATGGCCCAGTGTAGGCCAGTCCAAGGGTCGCGTTTATGCGTTAGAGGGAGCAAGTGATATTGCTATCACATTCCACCGCATAGCTGCGTCCCTTAGACTGGCCTACGCTGGGCCAAGGTGTACAGGAGCCATAACAAACAGGCAAAGATTGAAACAATTATTTACTTTGATTTTATTTATAATTTTAGGTGTTTGCTGCTGTCTTAGAAAAAATATTGTGTGCAGCGGTACATAAAGCCTGACCAGTAATATATGATCATTGTCAAGAGGGCGCTGTTTATTCTCTTGTATAGGGTAACAGTTCAGTATAGTATGAAAAAAATAGTTCCAGTGAAATTCCGCAACATGGCGCGTGATCATATATTCCTGGCCAGGCTTTAATTACGTCTTAAAATTCTCGGGCCTGTCTTTTGTTTTTTGTCTGTGTTTTGTCTTTTTGTATTTATATCTTAATTAAAATAAATTGAATTGAATTTACAAAACACAACTTCGTGTCGTTTTGTAATTTCGGCCCTTAAATTTTAAGAACCCTTATTACTTGTTGCACAAAATACTATTACCATTCTTTTTAAATACATGCCATTACTCAAAGCAATTATTATAATTTAATAGCCAAAGATATAAGCAGGTCTGATAATTTAGCAATGCACAATATGCACATAACAATTTAAGTGTTTAAGTACAGTATGACGATGCTGTCAGTATTCAACAAAATATTCTTGATAAGTAAGTATGATTGTAGAATGTTACATTTATTTGGCCAAATTAATCACCTTGAGAAACTCTATTCTTCTTCTTCTTTGTTGCACTCTTTACAGAGTGGTCGCTTACGTACGCCATTCCTCCCGTAGATCTGCTTTCCGTGAGCATTCGCTTACTGTGGCCGACACACTGGCTTTCAATTTCTCTAACAGGGAATATAAGACTTTTATACATTTAACTCTTTGTAAGAAACAAAGAATGTTTATGCACACTGGCTTTCATTTGGTCGATCTCATCTCATTGGCGATTTTCTTCAAGCCCTGTCACCTCCCATTCTTCCTTGCACAACCAGACGTTCCATGGATGTTCCGTCTCGCCGAGACACGTGTCCAAAGAAATTGAGGTTCTTGAGAAACTAAAGGATGACTCACGTTAGACCGGGCTTCCGGAGCTTCCGGCGCTTACTTTTCTATGACAGGTGATCACGTGATGCTTTCCATAGAACACGAAGCGCCGGAAGCTCCGGCCCGGACACGGTCCGGTCTAACGTGAGTCATACTTAACGCTTATGAATAGGAATAGGTACAAACTTTTTTTCTTTAAAGAAAGAGGAAGAGGTGGTTTTGAGGAACAAAAACCGTATACTCCGGTTAGTTTAACAAACGTTTTGCTCGTTTTACTTTTCAAACTTGCTCTAAGTTCGGTTAAAGATTAAAGTGTCGCCGCAATGTGCAAAAAAAAAACAAATCAGGCACACAAGGCCAAGAATACCTACGTGCGTACGCATATAGCCTAGGCAGTCATATTTGCAAAAGTGACCACATTTCTTTTTCCATTATTTAAATTTCAGGCCTCTTTTGTTCACCGGGAACTTCTTTTCGAGACAGAGAGTCCTACCCAACCATTCAAGACGTAGTCTCTTTCAAAACGCCCCAGCAGACAACACAGGGAGCTGCAGAGAGCGAACTAACTATAGACATCGAAAAATTGGACGTCCATAGACTAAAACAAGACGATACCGCATTTCGCAATCAACTGATGGGCGTTCTTGGAGGCGATTTACTTCTACAAGATGAAAAAATAACAAAGGATACTAGACGCGTGCAAACATATCGTAACGCAAATACATTTCCCATAGCGTACAAAATACAATTCAGAACGAAAATGGCGGATGTCATGTTACAACTCATTTACATGGCTAGATCGAAAATAAAAAGCTTCGAAGTCCACGGATATATCAACAAGGAATCACCAGAGTACCGTGTAGCTTTGATCATACGGAGATTGGATTCTTTGCTATATAAGGCTATGAGATATCATACGGTCATGATAGAGAAGCAAAATGATGGGAAATGGAATAGAGAGAGCACTTCAGTTCTAAATTTGCATCACAAGATTGTTATGGCGCACGAAGATTTCATACACTTGTTCTTCGTACAAATGCATTTACATGAAAGGCTTGAGCAGATGAGTGGAAATCCTATTCACACTCCTAGTCCGCTATAATTGAAGTTACTACAGCAGTGACTTTAATTTTGCTAGACTTATATTGACCGGGATTGTCCGGGATATAGACCGTGATTACCTTTTGTATTATTTTTGAGCTACCAATATTTAATTTTACCCGTGAACAAGATGCATGTAACTGCGTTGAAATATCGGGAGCTCAAAAACAATACAAAAGGTAATCACGGTCTATATCCCGGTCAATATAAGTCCAGTGAAACTAACCGTGAATCATTCAAAACTTGAATTTTAACCGTCTTCTGAACTTTGAATCGAATCTTCAATTTGTCGGGACATTTTTTATTTGTATGTGTCCCGATATATCAAAGACGGCTCGAAAAGGTCTAAGTCTAAGTACTTTACAGTTGGCTCTATTATCATCAAATAGGGATCTGACGAGGGGATCCTGAAAAAATGAAGGGAATTCTTTAAATATTATACAGTAAAACCTCGATAAGGCGAATTAAATCTTCGTTGATACGAAATAATATGCGAAATACAGTGAAACCTGCATGGATAACTGAGATCTCAAGGGACCTGCGAATTAGTCTCACTTAAACAGGTATTTCACTTAGACAGTTTTCTCAGCTATCCAGGTTGAAAAAAATATGTGTCTCATTTAAAAAGGGTCTCAGTAATAGAGTTCAGAATACAGGCTAGTCTGGCTAGTTCAGTTATAGAGGTGAGATAATTAAATGAAACAACCGTTTTTTATAAATACAATTAAATACATTGGAGCTTCTTGTGGAGCCTCCGTTGATCGTCTCGGCCACCATGGACTCGCCTGCTCCTCGGGTGCCGGCCGCCTATCCCGTCATGCCGCTCTCAACGACATCCTGAGGAGAGCGCTCGTCAGCGCCAACGTCCCTGCGGCTCTGGAGCCCCAGATCGCAAGGGATGACGGCAAGCGCCCCGACGGGATGTCGTTGATCCCCTGGCGGATGGGCCGCGCGCTGGTGTGGGACGCCACCTGTGCAGATACGTTGGCGGCGTCCTACATTTCAGCCACCAGCAAACAGGCCGGGGCGGCGGCTGACGTCCGAGAACGCTTCAAGGTAAAGAAATATAGTTGTCTCGGCGCACACTACGAGTTTGTAGCATTTGGCGTCGAGACACTAGGCCCGTGGGGTAGAGGGGCACGGGGGCTCCACAAGGCGCTCAGCAAACGCCTAAGGGAGGCCACAGGTGACCCTCGCGCAGGCGGCTTTCTCGCGCAAAGATTGGCCATAGCAATCCAGCGCGGGAACGCTGCCTGCGTGATGGGCACCCTACCACAAAATCTTGATAGGTATTTTTAATTTTTAGCTTTAGTTATTACAATTGTAGTTAGTTTTAGTTTTATTATTTTTTTATGTGTAATTGTTATATTTTTTTTGTAATACTCTTTGTATTCAACATTAAAATATTAAATACATATTTAACTGACTTGTACTAGATAGTCGTGAAGGAAATCGTTGGTTACCTCGTTAAGATGAAATAATATCCAGTAGGTACAATTCAGTTAATTATTTCGAGTTACGTAGGTTAAGGCTTTGAAGGGAAGCGAATGCCATATTATTTCGTATCAACGAGGATTTCGCCTTATCGAGGTTCCACTGTATAAGATTTAAAGAATTCCCTTCATTGTTCCAGGATCCCCTACTCGATACTTAAGTCGAAAAATTAAATTCTACCTCTATAACTCGATTTTTTTTTGTTTTATCACCTCTATATCTCGAAGTTATTTAGTAACAAACCTCTGTAATTCGACACTAAGACTGACACGAAATAGTAGATAACCAAGGGTTGAAAGGCACACCCATCTCTGTCGAGGTAGTTTGGCGCTCGAACGCAGTAAGATATGGGAGACAAGTGGAGACAAAAGTGGCTCCCATGTTTAAAATTCATTTGTTTACGTTTCATGTCCGTCTTTGGGTCACAAACTTACATATGTGTACCAAATTTCAACTTAATGGGCCCAGTAGTTTCGAAGAAAATAGGCTGTGAGGCTGTGACAGACGGACAGACAGACAAGACAGGCGCACGAATGATCCTATAAGGGTTCCGTTTTTTCCTTTTGAGGTACGGAACCTTAAAAAACAGCGTTTTTAAGTTTTTCATACAAAACTTATTTTTGCTCCATTTCGTTTGTTTTATAAACTGGAGCTATATAAACTAATTACATACCTAGATATACCTCATGTCATTGTATGGGCTAAGTTTCGTTACAATCCAGTACGTAGTTTTAAAATGAGAACGAAACTCCGTTTGTATGGGAAGGTGAAAAACCATAAAAATTTACGGTGGGGAATAAAAAAAAACAATAATAACGCTTTCTCTGCTATTCCTACTGAAAGATATATAAGACTATCCCGTTCTGACAGTTCCCACCCCTCATGTGCCTTATCCAGTTTTATACTATATTCATGCCCGCGCGAAAGTTTCTGAGGTGCAATATGGCCTTCAGGTAAAAAAGTTTGGAGACCCTTGTCGTAGTCGTAGCGCATGCGATTGTCACCTTGGCTAGGCAGCTAGGCACCCTGATATCGACCCATTTATACTTGGACATCCATGCCCCATGGAACACTTGTTATGGTAGACATACCAAGAAAGCAACATAAGTCCACAATACATACATACATACGTCATACAAAAAAAAACATAAAATCTTAACGTAAACTAGAAACTAACAAACACAAAAACTATTCACAACATTCGCCCCTCGCCACTCCAGACTCCAGACGCAAAGGAGCCCGTCACGCTCGCCGCGTCGCCGCGTTGAACAGCGATGGACAATTGGACAACCTTTGCAAAAGGAACAACCCGGAGCGAGGGTCATGACCACTCTCCCGCAACCGTCCGCCCACTTCCCCAATAAAAGTCTTACCAAGAAAGTACCTATTCAATAAAGAAATAAAGAGGTACTTTACCATAAAATTATTGTTTAAGATAATCAGCTACTTAAATTGCTAAATATTACAAACCTATTTACGTTGTTTTAAAACTCCACGTGTGATGATCGCATCTATGAAACTCAAGATAATTTTAATTTTGATATGTAAGTATATACTAATAATTACGAGTATTGAATATGATAAAATTGCATACCCAAAGGGTTCCGTACCCAAAGGGTAAAAACGGGACCCAATTACTAAGACTCCGCTGTCCGTCTGTCTGTCACCAGGCTGTATCTCATGAACCGTGATAGCTAGACAGTTGAAATTTTCACAGATGATGTTGCCGCTATAACAACAAATACTAAAAACAGAATAAAATAAATATTTAAGTGGGGCTCCCATACAACAAAAGTGATTTTTTTGCCGTTTTTTTGCGTAATTGTACGGAACCCTTCGTGGGACTCGCACTTGGCCAGTTTTCCTTATAGTTTCGCCATGTCCGTCTGTCCGTCCGCAGGAATAAACTATTATTATTAGTACTTTTCACATTAACACGATTTAACTTACATTAAATACGAATTAAGTGTATCTCTATATATGTTACCTCTTCAGAGATAGTTTGAGTCCCAGGAAAAGACATAGGATAGTTTTATCTCAGAAATCATTGTATGGGGAATCAATAACCGCTGAACCGATTAAAATTTTGGTATGGAGATAGTTTTGAGTTGTGGGTAAGGATATGAAAGTTTTTTTCCCGAAATCATACCGTCAGGGTGTAAAAAGAAAAAGGGGGGTGAAAATTTGTAAAGGGCTTCAACAATTTCTCTAACAGGGAATATAAGACTTTTATACATTTAACTCTTTGTAAGAAACAAAGAATGTTTATGCATTTTGACTAATAGCGATCCCTTTTAGGGGTGAAGAGGGGGTGGAAGTATGAGTGGAAAATTAATGAAAGCATCTAGCCAAGACACTCAGACGTATAGTTATAACGAGATCGGGCAGGCGAAACGTATTCGCATCGCTTGAGAGGGAGTGCTATGGGGCATGCGTTTAGTTCTGCGATGTGATCGACATCGACGGCCTGGCGCAACTGAGCCTTGCGCAGGCGTGCCAGTGAGATTCTCCGCGGAAGGGTAATCTTGAATTGCTGTATTTTACACTACCCACTTCATGTATCCGGCGATCGTGAGTGGGATAGAAGACATGCCATCACTATCGTTAGAGGCGCGATTTACGTCAAAGGGTAGATTAGATTCTATAGCTCTAAGATACCTATCTTTCTGTTTTAAATAAAGTATAGAAATACTATATAAGGCGACGATTTATCCTAATAGAAGTTCATTATAAAACTGACCGCTGTTTACCTCACTCCTCCTGCTTGGACTCCCATAGCAGTGTACATTTTTCAGGTTTATTCATTCACTAGCTTTTGATCGCGACTTCGTCTGCGTGGAATTAGTTACTTGGGTAACTTATTTTTTAACCAATGAGCTATTATTGTTTCTCCATACAAAGTTCCACCTCCCTTTCACCACCTAAATGTTACCTGCTAAACATTCAGCTTGAGGTAGCCATGGTCTCCCATCAGTAGCGTCTCCTGCAAAAACTTGTACAGCAAAGTCTTGCAGGCTGATTCCGCATACAAATTTCCACACCCTTTTCACCCCCTTAAGGGGTGAGTTCTGGGATATATATATATATATATTTAAGTATGGATTCATTACTTTCATTAGGTGTGGCGGAATCAAAAAAGAAGTATCCAAGAATTCAAGACGTGGTGTCTTTTTCCGAAAAAGGCAATTTAAATTTCATCACCCGCTTAATCAAAAATATGAAATCCTATTTAAACATGGAACAATTCAGAAGCAACGAAGAGTTGTTCCGGCGTCAGATCAGAGGCAACTTAGAGGATCCAGTGCTTCTTGAAGGAGGACCGTTTAAGAACAGACGCGTGCAGTTATACGAGAAAGACGACCAACAATATATGCAGGCTACCAACCTGCAGTTCCGAACTAAAATCGTAGACTCCATGTTACAACTCGTTTACATGGCTAGACATCATTTGAAACTATTCGAAAGATCCCAGTACGTGGATAAGAATTCAGACGCCTACCGCATCGGTACTATTGCTAAAAGACTGATGCTTATGTACAAGAAATCGACTAGAATTTTGGAAATACTAAATGTAAGGCAGAAAAAGAACCTGTGGGTTGTTTTCGGGTCTAGTGCGCCCGCGTTGACATTGCACCATAAGGTGGCGAAGATGCACGTTGACTTTAACTACTACTACGAAGTGCTGAAGAGGCTGCACACTAAGATCAGGCAGATAAGACACATGCCTCGAGAGAAGCCTCCGTTTAAGAGAAGCCCACATTGATGATGTAGTACAAACAAATGGAGTTTGGTGATGGGAAAAATATGTATTTCATTAATAAGTGGACGAGCTCCCTAAAACCGCCTTTCCATAAAACGTAGTTCCCATTTTCCTCGCTGGATATTAAGATAATTGAAAATATTTTGATACAATTCTATACAACAAGTTGTTATATACAGAATTGTGTCAAAATATTTTCAATAATCTTAATATTCAGAGAGCAAAATGGGGACTTAACAGCTATAGTTAAAAAATATTACTTTAAGTCCCCGGCAAGCTCGGTTCTCTATACAAACCTAGTTACGCTCTCATTTTAAAACGACTGACTAGATTGCTCTGAAACTTTGTACTTACAATAAGATAAGGTATATATCTAGGTCTGTAATTAGTTTAATGTAGCTTCAGATACCATAATAAAAAAAACAGCTATTTTAAGTTTTTCATACAAAACTTGATTTTGCTTTATTTCGTTTGTTTTATAAACTGGAGCTATATAAACTCATGTCATTTTAAGTGCACAGTTTCATTACAATCCAACACGTAGTTTTAAAATGAGAACGTAACGTTTGTATGGGAAGGTGAAATCCGGCCGAGCTTGCCTGGGACTGGATAACGGGTGGTGGGGCGCGGGCGGGCGGGGGTGACTGCGCCTAGCACGAATCGAGTCACTTTTGGTGCGGCAGCTAACAGCTAAAGTTTTTGGGGTTCCGTACCCAAAGGGTGAAAACGGGACCCTATGAATAAGACTCCGCTGTCTGTCTGTATTTCTGTCTGTCTGCCTGTCTGTTTGTCCGTCTGTCACCATGCTGTATCTCATGAACGGTGATAGTTAGGCAGTTGAAATTTTCACAGATGATGTATTTCTGTTGCCGCCACGTTGCCGCTATAACAACAAATACTAAAAACAGAATAAAATAAATATTTCAGGGGGGCTTATATACAACAAACGTGATTTTTTTTACCGTTTTTTGCGTAATGGTATTGAACCATTCGTACGCGAGTCCGACTCGCACTTGGCCGGTTTTTTTTCAAATAGCATGATTGATTGATTGGTTGATTCATTTATTTATTGGTACTGATCATGTGGTCATACACTATACACTGTCAAACATTGGTTAAGTAACAAGGGTTCCGTAGATACCATTACGCAAAAAAACGGCAAAAAAATTACGTTTGTTGTATGGGAGCCCCACTTAAATATTTATTTTGTTCTGTTTTTAGTATTTATTGTTATAGCGGCAACAGAAATACAACATATGTGAAAATTTCAACTGTCTAGCTATCACGGTTCGTGAGATATAGCCTGGAGACAGACGGACAGACAGACAGACTTTCGCATTTATAATATTAGTACCTATGGATCTCGAACGGATTAGGCAGCATTTTCGCTTAAATCTCCTAGACGTGATTTTTTCCGATATCATTAACAAACATCGTCATATTTTAACTATTTACAGAAAACCTTAACAAAGCATACACCTAAACTCTCCTCAAGAATCTATCTATTAATAGGTGAAAACCGCATGAAAATCCATTCAGTCGTTTTTGAGTTTATCGCGAACACATAAACATACAGACACACGCGGCGGGGGACCTTGTTTTATAAGGTTTAGTGATTCTTAAAAGTATCACTTTAGAAAGTAGCAGACCGCTGGCTAGGAGCATAATATATCGTCACATCGTCAGTCATCGCCTTCCGGCCCTTTGTCAGATGATGATGATAATTAGATGCTACGATGCTACGAATTGTAAAAATATTCAGCCCGTTGTATCGCGGTGGAAACACCGTCAGTTGATGACATGAACTAGTAATAAAAAAATTCGGAACTGTCAAACTTTTGTTCTAACTGACAGGCTGATATTGTCCGGCGGACTTATAATCAGTGGGATATAAAAGTGGGGGGGAGGAACGGGGAACAATAACTCCTCGGTGTTTTTCTACTTCTATTTTATTCTTATAAACCATACTTCCATACTAAATCGAGCTAAGGAGCCGCACTATTATCATATTTCAAATATTTCAATAACTGAAGGTTGTTTAGAAGAGATCGCTTTTAAGCGATAAGTCCGTCTGTTGTTACCTACTCATTAAGGTCCTGTCTTTGTTTGTAACATGTATTTTTCTTTGTAGTGCACAATAAAGTATTTTATTATTTCTATTTCAACTACTTGTCACACAACAATTCAACAATTTAGGTCACATTAGATACAAAAAAAGCGTTTTGAGGAATTAATTCCCAGCAAGCTGGAAATCAATTTAATACCTTCATTTGGTCCTAAATGCGTATAATCCGAGTATGCTCCATCCCAGGAGGTATGGATACTTTTTAGGAGCGTTGGTTGTTGTCGGACACTGGTGAGATTTTTTTTCGGATAGTAACACGGTTATATTTACCAAAAAAAATATTAAAAGTGGCGGCTAGCATTTTTAGCTCAGATATCCATTTTTATCATGATTAGAGCACATTTTCCATCGGACGTACCGTTTTTGAACTACAAGAAAAAAACTAAAAAATTGCAAAAAAATCCACATCTGGAATGGAGCAAACTCGGATTTATTTATTTATTTAATCTTTATTGCACAAAAGAAAATACAATCGTACAAAAGGCGGACTTAATGCTATGAGGCATTCTCTACCAGTCAACCTTCGGGCAAAGCAGATAATTTGTAGGCGGTGCAACATAGTGATTACATATATACAAGTATAGTTAAATAATGGATAGGCATAGACATACATACATATATCTGTATATATAATATTCATATAAATACATACAATATACATACATACAAATACATAAGATATCAGATGAAACTTTCAAAACAGAAACACTAAGAATTCATCGTTCTGCCAGCAAAGTACTCACGTAAGGATTTTTTAAATGCAAATCTATTCGGACACTGTCTAATTTTAACAGGGAGACTATTCCAAAGGCGAGCTGCCTGAATAGAGAAAGAATAGGACATGAAACCTGTTCGGTGAGATGGTATCGACAAAGAAAGGTTGCCAGTAGAGCGAAGCGAAGCGGATTACACTAATTTAAAACCAAATGAAGGTATTAAGACGATTTCCAGCTTACTTACTTACTTACTGCTGTGGCGCGACGACCCGAAGTGGATCTTGGCCTCCGACACCAAAGACCGCCATGCTACTCTGTCCAAAGCCGTTTCTGTCCAGTCGACGGCGCCGAGTTCGCTGAGGTCTTTCTGCACTTCGTCTCTCCAGCGGTACCCAGGGCGTCCAGACGGTCTTCGGCCACTTGGTACTCCAGAGTACGCCCTCCAGACTGCGCGATCTTCCTCCATCCGGACTACGTGCCCGAGCCATCGGAGCCTGGCGGCTTTCGTTTCTCCGATGATGTTCGGCTCGGACACCAGATCTTCAATCTCCTGGTTCTTGCGGAGTCTCCAAACGATTAGTCTTAAGACGATTTCCAGCTTGCTGGGAATTAATTCCTGGAAAAAATATAAGTTGACTGGATCGCACTAATGACAGAAATGAAACCCAATGCCTTGATATATCAGCGTGTAATTACACTAGACAACAACGGAAACGGGTGAAGGGAACATGTACAATCCGTATTCATAGCGTTTCAATGCAATTCGAATGCATTTAAGATAGATAGATAGAATTTTTATTGGTATTAATCATACACTGTCAGTTACATAACAATAATTACTTACAAAATGAGGGGTCATCTATAAATTACATCACACGAATTTCGTGATTTTTTACCCCTCCCCCCCTCCTTGTCACACCTGGTCACATTGGCAACCCCCTGCCCCCCTTGTGTGAAATATATTTGGAAATTTTGTTTTCAACGAAATCAGCAAATCCATAGAGCAAATCGAATGTATATTTTTTTTATAATAGCAACATTAGAAATTGCATGACACGAAACCGATTAGGAATAAAATTTCACGAATAAAAACGATATTTCGTTTCAAAAACTAGCCTATTAATAAATTGAGTTAATTGTAGATACCACTTGTACCGCGAATACAAAAAAACCAAAACAATTTTCGGTTACAAGTAAATGTGACGTCACAAAGTTTGTGACCCCTCTCCCCCGTCCCCCGTGTCACAACATGTCACATTGTCTGGACCCCCTCCCACCCCCTAAACGTGTGACGTAATTAATGGATGACCCCTAAATTGATTCATCGAAATAGCACTAACAGGCTAATACTTTCCGACAGAAGGCGAAAAAGTGCTAACAGTTGTTCGAGATATCCAGCAATATTAGTGAGTGCGGAACCATGTCGCGTCGCGGGGTGCTTGTAGCGGACGGGGGGTTAACAATGCTGGGCTTTATACGGGTTGGGATTGGGTTATGAGACAGGTCAGAAATAACGAGAGTAATTGGAAGTAATGTTAATAGAGTTAAATTTTAATATACGTCGGTGGCAAGCCAGAACCTAACGCTGCGTCAATCGAATTTAAACTATTGTGAGACATTTTAACTTAACTAACTTAGCGGTTTCACTCAAGTATTTTTAGTCACTCACGCGACATGTTTCGGAGAGCCTAGGTCTCCATTTTCAAGCACTAACAGTGCCTGAGTAAGTAGCGGTCACGACGGGTGGGCGTCACGTACTGCGGCGCGCCGCGTCTAATACATTCATTCTAGATTTTTTTGCGGCTAAATTTATAATGATGTGTTATTGCTGCTGTGTTATACCTGCAGGTGAGTACATTATAATACACTACTCTCCCATCCCCCCCACCTTCGGCTTCCCCCCTTCGGCTTCCCCCCTCCACAACCCATATACTTATGATATGTGTAGATAAATTAGTGTATGCAACAGTACATAATTAGGCCTTAAAACACTCGTGTGATTCTATTATGAAACTCGCTAACGTTCGTTGGATAAAACCGCACTTCTATTTTAAGGCCTCTCATTATATATCAGTTGCATAAACTACTATAAATGCATTTCTTGTGTTACATTTTAAGCATTATTGTTTCCTATGTATTAAATGTCTCATTTATGTTAATGGCAGATTTTAGTAAACTTTGGCACTTTGGCGCACCATAGCTTAAAAACTATAACTCGTATCAAAATGAATGTCAGTACTTATTTGTAGGAAATTTATCAATAAATAATTTAGTCTGACCATTTTATCGTAGCTTGTACCGTTTTGCTGAAAATTGAGAAAATCTGTAAAATGGGACACTTTTCAAGGGGTGGAGGGGGGAAGCCGAATGTGGGAGGGGGGGGGAGAGTAGTGTAAATAATGTAATCGCCTACAGGTATAACACAGCAGCAGTAAAACAAAATTATAAATTTTGCCGTGTTGCCCATACATTGAAATCTAGAATCAATATATTAGTCGCGCGCGCGCGCGTTTAATAACGACAAAATTGTCAAACCAACGGGCGGGGTATATTTATGGACAAGGAAACTTTTTCGAACTGAAAAATGTACCTACAGTCTATTTTATTATTTATAGTATATGTATTATGTATGCCGTCGCAGGGAGACAGTTTATTTCTTCATTACTAATAGCAGTTTTCTCGCAACCTGCCATTGTTAATTACATGACATTCTAGACTATTCATAACTAAGTAACCATGTTAGTGTCAGCCACGAAGCCACGTCAAAACAATGGAATTTTCCCAAAGAAAAGCTTCAATGTGTTTATAGAAAAGACAACTTTATCTAAAGATAAACAAAGTTGATTATATACCGGAGGCAAATAAGGGTTGCCACAGATTGTAATTAGGTAAAGATATTGGATGAGAAAAAGTAACGGCAAGCTCGTGAGGGCCCTTTGATTATAGGATACAGCTACATGATAAAGTAATTAAGTCCCCGGCAAGCTCGGTTCTCCATACAAACGTAGTTACGCTCTCATTTTAAAACCACTAGCTAGATTGCTCTGCAACTTTGTATTTATTTACAATAAAATAAGCTATATCTAGGTCTGTAATTAGTTTATGTAGCTTCAGGTACCATAGTAAAAAAAATACAGGGAAATTAAGTTTTTCATACAAAACATGTATTTGCTCTATTTGGTTTGTTTTATAAACTGGAGCTGTATATATAAACTAATTATAGACAACAAAAACTAGTACCCGACATAGATATTTAATAATAATAATATAATATATATTTATTGCTTTCACATTGGTAAAATTACAGATGTTCTTAATCGATAATGTATCACAACATGACACCCTGTAAGGGTATTGCAATTTTATCTATCTACTCTAAACTAATACATATGTAAATTAAACACAGAAATAACATTACACAAAAGTTAAACCTATCTAAGCTATGTATTACTTATATGTCTATTTATGGTATTTATTACAATCAAAATATTCTTGTATAGAATAAAAACAATTACTCGTTAAATAATTTTTCAAGCAGTTAACAAATTTATCATATTTTTGCTCTCCCGCTATTTCCTTTTTATACTCGTATGTTACGTTAATTAATGTTCATTGCCAATATTTCATGTAATTTAAGGATGTCGTTTTAAGATGTGAGCGTTTCGATGGTATGGGAGCGGCTTATGCCGGCGGGTTCGTGTGACTATTAAATCAGTTGACTAACAGAATGAAGACGGATAGTGAAACTCTTCGGTTACCATATTTATTTGTGACCTTATCCAAAGATAGATATAACTCCGTAATAGATAGATACAGTATAAGGAAAACCCGTGCCTCGAGAATCACGAAAATTTGATTCTCGATCAGATGGCGCAACTACCTTTGGCCTACTCTCGTATAGAGGGCGTTGACGGTTTTGTTTGTTACTTAACAATTTTAACGCATATTCAGTGAAAGAACATGGCTCAAAATCACAAAAATTACGAATGCAAATAAAAAAAAAATCATTTATCCATATTTAAATATATTTTATCGTATTTTTATAAATCTTCATTTTTAAAGTGTGTCGATAGATGGCAGTGAATTTACTGTGGTTACAAAATTTACTATGACAGTTCCGCTCTATCTTATTATATCCTCTTTGGATTATCGTAACCTTCGAGTAGCCAATGCATCTTGGCGTCTATTACTCTATTGAACGAGCCCGGCCAAGGAGCACCTCCATGTACAATAGCGTGTAGCACAATGGTGGGAAACTCACACACGTTTGGGTGTTTTCGCGTGGGTCTAGGGGCTACGGCCTTGGCGCAAGTCACTATCACTAAGTATCACTACACTTTATAAAACAATGTGACGTCTGTATGTTCGCGTCGCGATAAACAGGTTCTGAATTGATTAAAATATTTATTGAATAAATAAAAAACAATAACAAAACTTATAAACTATTATTAAAATTAACCTATAAACAAATAAACGATAAACTCAAAAACTACTGAACGGATTTTGCACCTATCAATATAGTGATTCTCGAGAAAGGTTATAGGTTATAGGTTTTCGCGGGCTTGGTTTCCGCAACTCGACGTCATATAATGCGCCTATTTTGCGTGATGGGTTGACAGCACTACTCTTGCCAACCCAACTCTTCCAGGAAGCCTAGCAGACCCTTGATGTTGCCGACGACTTCTGGGAGAGACCCCGGCGAACCGAGGTATTGTGCCCGGTATTCTGCCACCCCTGGGCAAAGGTTAAGGTGTATTAGTTATTTGTTAAGGTTTTGTGTAACCCGTGCGAAGCCGGGCGGGTCGATAGTAACTGTCTTTTACGTGTTCACACTTAAATCGCTGCTGAACCGATTTTGATGAAGTTTGGTATGGAGATAGTTTGAGACACGGAGGATATAGGATAGTTTTGACTAATAATTATCATCATTCTACGCATTCGCAGCCACGGGTCGGGGCTAGTTAATACAAATTTACCGCATTCTGGTGATTAAAAAACTGACCTAAGAAGTAAATATTATTTTAATTCGACATATCTCAACAAGCTCATCACGTTGGGCGCCGAGCCTCAACGCAATCCATCCTTACCACATTCAGGGCTTGAAAATGGAGCTAGAAATAAGCTCTCCGAATTATAATTGAGACTAACACCCACGCTAAGTTTTCATGCCAAGTACCTATACAGCGCTCATATCTCATATGCATTTTCACTGCCAAGTTTAAGCCGGGAACGATGGCCATCGGGGAAGAAAGTTTCTTGAGTGGAGACAACGCACCAGAAAGCTTAGAGTGGTGGTGGTGGAGGGTTGGTGACGGCAGTGATCATCGTGGGGTTTTTCTTTGGCAGTAAACCTTTTGTACCTATGTATTTCGACTGATATAAACCGTCTAATTTAACAGACGGGCGTACCGGACCACAACCTTTGTCCGGTCAGCTTATCACTTACCTGCCTTCACTCATAGCTGCTCCTTAACGGACGTACGGCGAACCACCTTCCACCCGATCAAACACGTCTTGCACCGTGCCAAGGTCGCGGTCCAGTACGTCCGTAATTAGTGTTTTAATGATGTTAGGTCGCTTCAGTCCGACCCGTAGACCATACAGGAGTGTCCACTCTATTGCGACCTTGCTAAGCTACTGTCGCCACAGCGCAGCCGAAAACATGCTCATACATACCTATACATAAAATACTCTATAAACTACATAGACCGTTGCGTAACTAACTATAAATACAAAGCAAAATAAAAATATGTAACGCCATTTAATGTCTAGCCTTATGCAAAATATAGTGATATCTGGGGGCACGGCAGTGCCGCCGCCTAGTCGAGCAAAACAAAGAGACACGGCCGTACCATCCTTTTCTCGAAGCACAGAATAACTAATAGTACTACCGTACAGAAAATTCACTCCTTCACAAAAGCCAGATTTAGGTATAAAATTATACCTACACTCGCCGCCTGCAAGCAAAATTGAAACTTATAACCGCGCACGAACCGTGAATCTTCTTTGCGCGCCGCAGTTTTATGACCGAGCTCCGAGTGTCGGCACGGGGTTGTCATTTGACAAGTTTTTGTAACCTACTGATTTATTATTTTTAAGATAAATATGTAGGAATTACAAACGTTGATTCTGTAAACATAAAATTTTTAGCCGGAGATAGTATGTCTGATTCTCACGGAAGTAGGTATGCCACAGAAGTTTGTATGTATGTATGTAAACACTTTATTGTACATAAGACAGATTACAAACACAATAAAAGAACAAAAATATATACAATGTACAAAGGCGGACTTATCCCTATAAGGGATCCCTAGAAGTACTTATTCCTTTGAAAATATGTCGGTCAATATAGTCCGGAATTTAAAAAAAAAATTTTTTCTGCTTCCTTGTTCTTCCGTTTATTCAGACATCCGTAAACAGAACATTATCTTTTATACAGATTAGATCGCGATTTAGGTTTCGAAGCCATTGCGTATTTACAATTTTGCGCGAGCGCCACGTGACACGACTATCGTGCGAGCCGAGCGGCAGCCCACTACCATACACCGTCTCGGGCGGTGCGCCGGCCAAATATACCTAAACTGCGCAGTGACACCCCCCTGCTCGAAGCCATTCAGGCCATTTTCGAAGTCCTGTAATTTTGTGCTGGCTAAAGCTAGAGCCCTGAATTTTCAGTGACGTATACATAGGGCATGATATGGCTTACATATATTCCCAAGAACATTCAATTTGAACTTGTAGTTTAAGAATTATTGCACGTCAAAGTTCCTTACTTTTGTCACTGACACACTCACTCACTCACCGATCATCATAATTCTAAGGTACTTCTAGCCAACCAACAAGCTTGAAATTTTAAACATAAGTAGTTTTTAGCTTAACAAGCCATAAAAAACCTAAAAATATTGCAATATCAGTCACGTTTTAAAGATTTAGGAACTGCATAAGTAAGTTTGTAGTCCCTTACGAATATATGCTATTAGAAAGTTACTTTTGCAGTCCCAATAAATAGTAGGTAAAGTAAAGGTCTAAGATGTACGATGTGAGTAGGTATAAAGATGTGTACATTATGAGTATGGTATGGCTATGAGTATGGTAAGGATATGAATATGGTATAGGTTCCAGTACATATGGCACTCATGTGCGGGTACGGTGTGGGATGGGGACAGTCTCTCAACGCAATACTTCTACTACAAAAAGTTTAGAGATGTAATGTGATACCAAGTCGGTTATTTTAGTCAGTGCCAGGGGGTGTTATAACCCAGCTCTTAGACCCAGCTTGGGCAATCCGCAAGGGTGTGCTGGGCAGTGTCGTCCTCTTCGCCACAGTGGTGGCAGACTGTTGACGGTTCCCGCTGAATTTGGTTCAGATAATGACCAAAGCAGCCATGTCCGGTCATTACCTGCACCAGCCTATATGTTAGGCTCCCTCTTTTCCGGTCTAGCCAGTTGTCGAACGACGGTAGAAGCGCCCCTATGGTATGGGTACCATATGGGGCGTCCTCCAGCTGGTCCTTCCACCGGTCCCACTCCCTTTTGGCTACCGCCTTTCGTCTTGCATCAATCTCTTGTGGGGCCAGACGATCGTCATTATTATTGGCCTCCACCTGCTCTCTGTAAGGCTCCGCCATGAGCCTGGCGTCGAGCTCCCATGGCAAAGTGCCCGCGAGAAACCATGGAGTACCTAACTTATGGATATATTTTTAGATTTATTATGGATAAATGATTTTTTTATTTTATTTTTGACCCATGTTCTTTCACTAATATGCTTTAAAATTGTTAAATAACAAACGAAACCGTCAACGCCATCTATTAGAGAGTTGGCCAAAGGTAGATGCGCCATCTGTTCGAGAATCAAATTTTCTTGATTTTCGAGGCCCGTTTTTTCCTTAGACTGTATCCATCTAATACGGAGTTACAATATAGTCTTTGCGTATATCAAATATACGTCGGATTTTGCGTTTGTATAAGGGAAGGGAAACGCTAAAGAAATTGCTGGCAGTAGTACGAGTACGATATAGTAGTTTATGGGATGTGACTGCTACATAATGAAAGGCATCAAATCCCGAGTGTGGGTTTATGAAACGAACGAAGTGAGTTTCATAATAGAATCACACTAGTGTTTTAATGCCTTTTAATTATGTACAGTTACATACACTGCTTTATCTACCTACACACATATTATAAACTTTCAATGATATATTCACTAACCTCATATTACAGCCGACATTGGGGCATAGTTGCTCTCTGGCGGAATTCGCGGATATGAGGTGGCGTCTCCGAAATATCTTTATCGCACATTTTACACGAAACTTTTGCTAGTTTTGGTAGTAGTAGTAGGCCGGCAACGCACTTACAACCCCTCTGGTGTTGCGGGTGTCCATGGGCGGCGGTAATCGCTTTCCATCAGGTGATCCGTCTGCTCGTTTGCCTCCTATTTCATAAAAAAAAAATAGTTACTTTAAACAACAACACAAATTATTTTATAGTACAGTCGAGTTCATAAATATGTATACATTATTTCACCTTATTGCAATGGATTAAGGGGAACACATATTTATGAACTCGACTGTACATATGGGGTTACTTTACCGCACAGGTGCGATAATTAGCACATTACGCAACTATGTCGAAAATTTAAAGGGCCATGTGTACTGTAAAACGTTGTACGATACATGTGCGAATAGGTAATTCGCAACTCATGTCGATTTATCGCCACTCGTTTCGAATTTTCTTATTTTTCGCAATTGTATCGTAATGTACTATTTTACTTACAAACTAATTAAAAGATAAACTGCACGTCAAATGGCGGCAAAGAAAACTTTTTTAACGCATGTCACGCATCCGTAGTTTTTTTTAAATTCAGGGACAAACTAGAGTGCGGGTCGATTGCCATAACGTTCGATACCAACTAACAAGCGAAATTTGTCAAAATTGTATGCAATTGACTTAAATGTTAATATATTTTACCTTTTTCCAGAGTTTGATCATCGTTGATTTTTTCATTGTGATTGACATCTGTATATACAATTTATAGATGGTATGGATGGTATAGAAAGGATGCCAATCTCTTAAGGCAGAATTGTTGCAAAAGTGATCGCTTTCAGCTTTAAATAATAGTTCCTAATCTCTCCGGTGGCGCTAGTTAGGCTCTGGGACATAAGGCAACAAATAACCCGACCAAATTACGTAGGTTGTTTTTGGTAGTATTTCGGTGTATGGTGGCGCCGCCTAATTACTGTTTTTTGATGGACACTTTTCATACATAGAGATTTGGCTCCTTTATATAGTCTCCATGATAGATGGTATGCAATTGACATTTCATTTCGAATAAAACGTCATCTTGACTGATATTAGAATAGAGGTCAAATCAAATTTCTTTGTTTCTCAGAGATGTTTGAAATTTGAATGAAATAATATTATCGAAATCGATGTTATTATTTAGCAATAATTTAATAACATTTTCGCAGATAAAAAAATTGTGGATTTTGAAGGCATCATAGTGTTTATGATATGTGTGTAGATAAAGTTTTAATAAACTTTACTAAATTGTTATCCGTACGCTGTAGTACATACCATCAATTTGGAAAGGAAGACCTCGCCGGCGCGATAAGTGCAATTTGAAAGTTGTTCAATTCCACGCATCGTAATCTCACGGTCCTGTAAGGGTTCTCTCAAGAGGATAGTGGATCATTTCTTTGTACTCGATTTCTAAATTGTTGGTCCAATTTAAAATTGCAACTATAATTATTATAGGAATACCTAAGGAATAGTAAATTTCAATGCAAGTGTGAAAAGTGGGTAATTATTCACAAGTCCCGAGATGTCTTTTATGAGCCGTATGCGAACAAAAGGCACGGACCAAGTCTGAGAAGTCTGAGTCGGACGTATGAGAGGTACACCCTAAAAAAAATGTTTATGGAGTATTTATTTTACCGTTTTGTCGCCATGCATGATTAATGTATCCATGCCAAATTGCAGCTTCTTAGCACTAACGATCACGGAGCATAGCCGCTGACGGACAGACAGACGGACATGGCGAAACTATAAGGGTTCCTAGTTGACTACGGAACCCTAAAAAACGAACGGTCAAATTAATTAACTTCCTGCTTTTCTTTGAAGTCGTTTAAAAATCAGTGATCCACTATCCCCTAAAGGCCTAAACGCCAGATCGGACATATTACGGAATTTGCTCTTAATTAGGAGGTCTGTAGACAGAGGTCGAGTTCCAAGGTAACTTAATTCTGCGATTAAGGGTCCCCGGCAAGCTCTGTTCTCCATACAAACGTAGTTACGCTCTCATTTTAAAAAGAGTAGCTAGTTTGCTCTGAAACTTTGTACTTACAATAGGATAACATATATCTATGTCTGTAATTAGTTTATGTAGCTTAAGATACCATAGTTAAATAAAAAAATACAGCGAATATAAAACTTGTTTTTCATTTATTTCGTTTGTTTTATAAACTGGAGCTTTATAAACTAATTACAGACCTAGATATACTTCATTTCATTGTATGTGCAAAGTTTCATTACAATCCAACACGTAGTTTTAAAATGAGAACGAAACTCCGTTTGCATGGGAAGGTGAAATTCGGCCGAGCTTGTCGGGGGACTCTTAATAATTTCTATTAAGGTCACAGAACATCCCAGCTTCAACAGTACAATCAGCAGGAAATGATCTTAGTACAACTTTATTGTCATGTAAGAGCGTGTGAAAATCATATTTAGGGTTCCGTACCCGAAGAGTAAAAACGGGACCCTATTACTAAGACCCCGCTGTCTGTCCGTCTGTCACCAGGCTGTATCTCTTGAACCGTGATAGCTAGACAGTTGAAATTTTCACAGATGATGTATTTCTGTTGCCGCTATAACAACAAACAGAATAAAATAAATATTTAAGAGGCCGTAGTCGATTTTGGAGCAAAAATTTTAAATTGATAGATTTAGTCGTTGAAATTATACACGTTTTGTTACGTAATATCTAAATAACAAGTTTTGGTTTCTATTAGCACGTCTTCTCATCTTGCCTTTTAATAATGAGGTCGCAAGCGTGCGTCACTGGTAATATATGAAAAGAAGGGTCAGTTTTTAAAAATTCATCAATAATTTATGGTGGTAAATTATACAAATTGATGTATAAGAATAGTTTCAACAAATGTTGTAGATTGTTTAAGTATCAAAATTACGTTGAAATTAAGTCGATTTTCAGAGAAATTGTCACTTGTTTTGAAGTAATTTCTGAAAAAAATTGGTTTCGTCAACTTTCATTTACACTACTTCAAAGTCATAATAATAAAAATGTAGTCTGATAAACGTCAAGTACAGGATATGTGTAATACAAAATTACCATGTTTAGACGTCCAAACTTTACGAAATTTACAAATAAGAGCGACAAAATCAGTGCTTAACGCGCGTTTACCTAAACGTCCATCAGAAAAGCAAACATTACTAATTTAGTGAGTCTGTTTTCAACAAATTGATCTGATAAAAGGTAAGATAAGAAGATGCGCTAATAGAAACCAGTACTTGTTATTTCAATTAGGTAACAAAAGGTGTACAATTTCACCGACTAAATCTATCAATTTTACACTTTTGCGACTAAAATCGACACCGGCCTATTAAGTGGGGCTCCCATAAAACTAACGTGATTTTTAGCCGTGTTTTGCTTAATAGAACGGAACCCTTCGTGCGTGAGTCCAAATCTCACTTGGCCGGTTTTTTACCACCTAATCAGCTTAGCCACCTATGTGGCAAGGAGGAGACTATAGCTTACTCGTACATGTATTAATGTACGCGGCCACGCGATAATTATAATGCATTCGGTAGAGATAAAATTAGATCAGGGGCCCGTCTCTCAAAAGCTTGTAACTTGTAATACAAGCGGATGTCACTTTTTGACAGCTTTAGTTAGAAAGGGACTTTCACTTGTATTACAAGCTACAAGCTTTTCAGAAACGGGCCCCTGAGCGAACTAAATGATGTCGAACGAAAACTTTGAAGAAAATATTGCCGGAATGCCACCGGAATAGTAACCACTGTAGTTATTTTTAGGGTTCCGTACCTTACCCAAAGGGTAAAAACCGGACCCTATTACTTAGACTTCACTGTCCGTCTGTCTGTCTGTCACCATTCTCATGAACAGTGATAGTGACACTTGAGTAACCAAATTGATCGCTAGATAGGGCTATTAAGTGTACCAACGTACAGTCGCCGCCAGATATATCGGAGCGGCCAAGGTGCTCACAAATATCTGAACATGCACTCTAACGTCTTGCCAATAGAGGCATGATCAGAATAGATATGTGTGAGCCCTTGGCCGCGCCGATATACCTGACGGCGACTGTACTAAAAATACTCAATCATGCTACCAACATTTTTTCCTAAAACTTTTCGATATGTTTTCTTAGTCCGGGGAAATTACTAAATCCTAATCAAACAAATTTTCGCCCAAATCTGATGGTATCTAATAATACCCTTACTTGTTAACTTCTACGCAATAGGGGTGGGGGGGGGGGGGGGTGAAGGTTTTCTCTCAAGGCTTCTGCACGTGCTATAGCATCATTAAAGTAATAAATAACTCCTTGATTATTGAACAAGAGAGAGAACTTTTTGTATTTCTTATTACTTGTAACAAGAATAACGAGTCACGAAATATAAATTTCATATAAACGAGTTACTTAAGATAAGAATCAACTAAGGTAGATTTTTTTTTGCGACAAGTGTTGATATTATGTCAAGCGTTGTCAATAATCCTACTCGTGGTAGATAGTCGATACTAGAAACGAACCCTAAAAACGGGTTCCGTACTTTTTAGTATTTGTGGTTATAGCGGCAACAGAAATACACCATCTGTGAAAATTTCAACTATCTAGCTGACACGGTTCATGAAATACAGCCTGGTGATAGACAAACGGACAGACAGACAGACGGACGGAAAGACAGACAGACTGACAGACGGACAGACAGACGGACAGCGGAGTCTTAGTAATAGGGTCCCGTTTTTAGCCTTTGGGTACGGAACCCTAAAAAATTACGTTGTCGCTGTTAACTCAATAATTACGCTAGCCTTTATATTAAGAAAACATATTATTTTACTGCCAAGCCCAACGCCGCGAGTGAAAGTGGACTCTCTGCGTTATCTATTCTGTAGCATCAGTGCGAGAAATGGCATTTTTCGCAAATGCGGGTTCCTCGTTTGCGACACTGAGGTCAGTTAGTACCGGTGGCTTGCTCATTTATCAATTTCTTCATACACGTTTGCGTGCGTGTACTGGATATCATCACTACTAAGTATATAATATGGTAATGTAAAATTATAATAGGTATTTCGCTTTAGGAATTACTCCGACATTTTATAAACGCCGTTTAGAGACTAGCCCTTATATACATATCTCGTCCTGTCTGTTGATAATAAGTTTTTTTCTAAGTTTCACTTTTTGTACATCCCCACCCCCTAATTCACAAAACTTAGCAAACCTTTGTTTCATTTTGTCTTCTTCTAACTAACAAAATACAAATGAACTGCAAATAAGTATATATACGAGGTGCGGTCCAGATATTAATGGCTGGAATGATTTGGCCGTTTTAGTCCCGACCTGACCCGACTGGCTACTATTTGTTTTCGAAACTTAAGGGGAAGAAGATTTTCTTAGTGACCCATGCGGTTTACGCCCATTTTGAGGACAAAATTTCAGAGTACTTTTACAAGGGGATAGAAATGCTAATTTACAGATTAAAATGGTGTGTTGAAATAAAGGAGGAATATAACGAAAAATAAAAATAGTTTTTTTTTGTAAATGTATACTCTTATTTTCTATGTCAGGCTGGAAACATTTGGACCGCACCTCGTATACCTATGTACCAGATTGGAGCCCAATCTAACCCCAGGGAGTGGTCCTAAATCCTAATTAAGCTACGAAGACTTGACCCAGGGTATTTAGGTACATCAGGTGCATACTTTTTATATATTAATACATAAATAAAAGCTTGTATAAAGAATTTTGCTAAGGACCAAACAAATCCTCTCCAGAAATAAATGAAATGCTACAGATCATTTTTATGAGAAGAAATGAATATTTTCTTAGACAAAGTACATTATTTATCAGAGTGCTGTACTTATTTCCCCCTTTTAAGAATAGCAGTAAAAGAGGCTGTTGTTATTTCAAAGGACATCGTGCTTCATTTGCATTGGGAATGTATAGAAATGGAAAGCCAACAGCAAAGTATTAGACGTAGGCACTTAAGTTATAATTGAAAATAGGTGCCATTATATTAAAATATATAGAGACTACATGTGAAGCGCTGGTGGCCTAGCGGTAAGAGCGTGCGACTTGAAATCCTGAGGTCGCGGGTTTTTAACCCCGGCTCGGTATGAGTTTTTCGGTACTTATGTACGAAATGTCATTTGATATTTACTACCATTCGCTTTTCGGTGAAGGAAAACATCGTGAGGAAACCGGGGACTATAATAATCTAATAATCCCAATAAGGCCCAGTTTTTACCCTCTCTGGAAGGTCAGATGGTAGTCGCTTTTGTAACAACTAGTGCCGACGCCAATTTCTGTGGTTTGTTGCCAAGCGGACCCCAGGCTCCCATGAGCCGTGGCAAAAATGTCGGGAAAACGTAATTAAGGATGATGATGATACAGATACTAGATGTGTTTTAAGAAAAAAAACAAGTCTCTATCCAGAGGAGTCAGTTATCTCTGCAGCTTACTGTAGGTACATAGGCTAATTCTAACGTATACTAACATCAGAATGGCATTGGAATCATGTTATTTGGACTGTATCGTTTATTATAAATACAGATAAAACCTGGGGCCCGTTTATCAAAAGCTTGTAGCTTGTAATACAAGTTGAAGTCCCTTTTTGACAGCGTTTGTTAGAAAGGGTCTTCCACTTGTATTACATGCTACAAGTTTTTGATAAACGGGCCCATGGTCTAACTGTTGATATATATTATTTTGTATTACTATGTTTTAAGAATTTGATCTAAGGGTAATTTTTAGCCATATCTGATATAAAGTTTTAATTATTATTTTAGGGACTTTATGATGCTTTCAATATCGTCTAGTAAATACATTTCGGACAAGCCTATCGAGCTTAATTTGTGACTATTTCAATGTTAGCACAACGTACTTGTGTAATCTTGTAGTAGGTATTTGTCCGAAATCGTAGATGGTGGTCTTTTCCATAGTTCGAAATGTCAAATGTCACTTGTTACTTCAATGACTGACAGCTGTTCTTTAGTCTTTTGGACCACCATCAACAGAGGCGCCAACTGGTGAGCAAAAAACGATAGCCCTTATTGAGTAAATTTTGTCTCAAGCTTCCAGGGGCCCGTTTCTCAAAAGCTTGTAGCTTGTAGTACAAGTGGAAGTCCCTTTCTAACAAAAGCTGTCAAAAAGTGACATTCGCTTGTATTACAAGTTACAAGCTTTTGAGAAACGGGCCTCAGGACGAAATGTGTAACCTTATTAAAGCACAAATTAAACATGTGTAATTTTTAAATAAAAATATAATACAAAACAAAAACGGTCAGGTTGTATTTTACGTCGAGCTTCCAGGACGAAATGCGTAACCTTATTAAAGCGCTAATTAAACATGTGTAATTTTTAAATAAAAATGTTATACCAAAAAAACGGTTAGGTACTCGTGCTCCATTAAAAGACAAAAATATAATGTATATATTTATTATAAGAGATATTATTATAAGAGATATGATTTGTCAGTAAAATAAAGGTCGATGGTAATATTATCTTCAAATTATATTAAATTATAGACCATGAGCTACATTCTAATAAAAGGTTTAAAAATTTGATCAAGGTTAACAAATAGGTAGAGCCACTAAGCGCCACTAGCACCATCCCACTAACCCGGGGTTAAGTTGTTAAACTGTAATCCCAGTGTCAAATTGTAATGGTAAGCGCCACTTGCACCATCCTACTAACCCGGGGTTAACCGTTGAAACCTATAAAATATAAATAACGCAAAGTATTTCCTGGGTAATTATTTCAGTTCTGGGTTACTTGACTGGCGACTTGAAGAGTCTAGAAGAAATGATAACAGTCTATTTTTTAGGGTGCCGTAGGTTCAGAGAGCGGAGTTTTTGAAAAAACGTACCTCTTTTTTTGATCACAATACGGTTGCCAAAAATTAAATTACAATCTTGCTGTAAAGGTTATTCTGCTAGTACTTACTATAGGTATCTAGATAACCTTCATAACATAATAGATAGTATTAATTATCCCAGGCTTCTATAAATTAGATTTTTCCAGACTATGAAGAGGTAGGTAAGTATATCATTACCCTATCATTTCCATATTCCTCTAAATTGTTTGTATAGTTGGAAAATCGAAAGGTTCCAATCTATGTCTATGTGATGAGAGCCAAAAATAACCGATAATAGTGACAACACACCAATATTCCATGTAAATCTGATTTCTTCGGTTTCCAATACGATTGTATGCTTCGAAACCATACTAAACATCGGACGCTTTTTTATTGTATATAGGATACATCTACATTGAAAAGGTTCGTCATTTATTTAGGCACGAATATTTTGTGTAAATTATAATTGTCTATGAAAATGAAGCAGTCAAAAATGCTCAAATAATCTGCTATTGATCAAAGCTAAGAACGAAACTAAGGTCCCACGCGCTAATTCAAATTCCTGTGCACTTAGCAACCAGCGTTAAGCAGGCAAATTCCACCATTATATATTCACGAGTCCTTTAACTTGTCCCAAAAACTTCATAAATTTCCATGAGCACCCTAGTAATCCTTACCCTAATCACACTGGGATAAAGTCTGAATTCGTTTGAGATGAGGCTAACTTTTACTTTTGTTCGAGAACGATGAACTTGTGGAAAATAAACCAGTCTCTGGCCTTGGCGGCAGATGCGACGAGATGGGCTTAAACTGGATAAGTGGCGTACAAAGGTACATGCGCAGTTTTATTAGGGCTCCGCCGTCGCCAAAAGGCTTTTTTTTATTAGGTGGCTCATATCCAGATTTAGAACTAATCCTCCTTCCTGCTGAAGAAAATTAAGAACATTGTTGAACTGAATTATTGGGGGGTTTTGAGGAATATAGCTGTCACAATCACAAACAGAAATTAGGCTTAATATACAAGTATATAGAAACTTTGTGGAGGGTAAGAGTCAAATTCAGTTATTTATCTGAGTATTACCCTGGTGGTCTTTACAAACTAATCAGGGATCGACCCTCATTGTGGTTGATTGAACCTCGATTTCAAAAAACTAAATCATACCAAAGAATAGGTAGAGTCAGTATCAAAAGTAGGGGGGGCGGGCCCGACTATGCGTCAAAAGTTTCTACCATTCTCTGATAACTTAACAAGAAGAGATATATGTCTCTATTTGTAGAGCAATTGGACTTACAGATACTTTTGAACGCGATCTGTCTCTAGAGTTATATATATTTTTTATACTACGTTGGTGGCAAACAAGCATACGGCCCGCCTGATGTTAAGCAGTCTCCGTAGCCTATGTACGCCTGCAACTCCAGAGGAGTTACATGCGCGTTGCCGACCCTAACACTCCTCTCCCTCGAGCTCTGGCAACCTTACTCACCGGCAGGAACACAACACTATTAGTAGGGTCTAGTGTTATTTGGCTGCGGTTTTCTGTAAGGTGGAGGTACCTCCCCAGTTGGGCTCTGCTCTAGATCTGGAATGACATCCGCTGTCCTGTGCCCTACCACACAAAGCGAGATGTCATTCACAGTGCCCATACCTCTCTTTTGGACGTAGTTTAAGGACATACCCGGGTCCTTGTCCTTATATATTTGTATTAAGAAAAGTATTCCATTATGGTGCGTTGTTTCATACGTTACTATTGACATTATGAGAGCGAATACAGACCCCTAGAAACTCACGTTAAAAAAGTGTAAGGTTTTGTGCAATTTTGGTATGTCGACAACGCAAGGATGTATTCGCCCCCACGCGGCCACGCCTGAGAAGAGGGAATTCCTTTTCTATTAGGAATCTGTGTTTATTTGTTCTTAGCGGATAAAATAAAGTTAGAAACAGTAAATTGTGTCACAAGGGAGCAAAATGACATATTTACGGCGAGGGCGTACAATTGAATCCTAAACGAAGCGAAGGATATAGAATACTTCTGGCACTTTGTCCGTATCGATATTTTCAGACGTGACTGTACTGACTAATTAAAATGTACCTACAGCTCATAATTATGTACCTAATATCTTTTCAAAGACAGCAGCAAACACCTAAAATGATACAATGAAAATCAAGTACATTATTTTTGTAGATTTTTCTGGTAACAAATTAGCTCTTACCCCTTTGAACCAAATCTTCGGAAGAACACTATGAAGACTGATATCACTTATATATATTATTATAAAGTTATTGATTTAAACTAAGTATTTACTAATTTACAGAACCGCATAATTATGCTTTGTGAAATATTTGTACAAAACTTTTTAAATATAAACTTTTTAAATTGCATAGACAAGTATGGCTGCGTTTAAGGAGACCTAAAATGTCAAAATAAATATTAAATTATTGAACTAATGGTTTTGTCCTTGTAAATATTACGCTAATTAATTAATTAACTTAATTTAAATATGCTATTAATTAATTTAAAATACGCTAATTACATTTATTGTTTACAATTACAACAAAATATTATGTAAGTTAGAAAAATTGTATGCACGTAATCGATTATAAAGAAATTGTAATCGATTATATGCATACTAATTTAATATGTCTGTGTCAATATTTCATACTGGCAACAGAATGTCCTTGAACAGAAAAGTGCCACTTTGATCCCTACTAGCAGGAAAGAAAAATCCAGTTTCCGAATAGGTGATGTGAAACAATATTTTTTGCGCTAGCTATGAATATAGTAAGAATCTTATAATAGGAACCAAACAATTTTACGCTTATCTACCTGCTTTCTTGACTCGCGACATCGCACTAAAAGGCCAGCATGGGAATCTTCAGGTGTGGAAATTTTAAACATTCTTGAACTCACTTTTAGGCTGATGTGATGATGACATGGTTTTCGAGACGAGTTTCGTTTATTATGTCTTGTCATAGAGCGTATAGTACGGATAGGATGGTTGCGCTTTAATCATGTAGGTATCATACCATTCTTCACCCTTGCATTGTTAGAACGTGACGGCCACGACGATAAATGCGCGACCATCTTAAGGTTACTACAGACAGTCCTTGTAACAAATAGCATGCGATTTCAGATAATTGATGGCTAAGTAGGAGCAACGAATTCGATTGATCGATTAAATGCCGCAATGTATTATAAATCGCATGCGATTATCGGTGATGATTAGGGCTACGGCTATCCCATACTATAGCGTCTCCCGAGCGTTGGCGTCTAGTCAACTCTTTATGGCTGCTGCCTGCGCGCAGCGACACCATTTTCCATAGCACTGACTAGTCGCTGACGCTCAAAACGCTAGTGTGGGGTGGCCCTTAGGCTCTACAGTGATGAGCAAGGGCAAAATAGTCATAACAGCTTTCAAATTAGGCCCACCCAACACTAGCGTCTTTTGAGAAAATGGCGCCGCTGCACAGTTGCGTGGAACAGCTACAGTAGACGCTACCGCTACCCCAGGGTGGCTCTTAAAACTTCGTAACTTCTTAATATGGCTTAGTACGGACCGTTATGGAGGTAACAGCGCAGACAAACAGACAAACGAAGGCTTCAATTCAAATTTGAAATCTCTGCATTGTTTCTGGCCAGTATTTGTACTGCATATGAAATACAAACGAAACAGTGCAACTCCAAACAGAAACGGAATAAATGGAAAGTTCTCGGTCAGAAATCCGTTAGGTTACACGGTACTCGTATAAACAAAGGTTAACCGGGAAAAGCGATTGTAGTTCTGTTTTTTTTTGCACGGGTATCGCCAGTAACTGGCCACATATGAAAATGTCACTCGGTTAGCCAGTCTAGCCACCGACTTTGTTCTCTGATACCGTTAGCAAGATTAATTTAAATATGGCCTAGATAAACTTTTGCACTTACGTCGTACGTAGACTTTTCCATGTAAAATATTAATTTTGTCAATCATTCTCATCTTACACAACTTTGGGAACAAATCAAATTATTTTATTAAATATTTTGATTTGTGTTTTTTAAGTAGTCACACTACTATATATAAATTATAAACTGAAATAAATGTCATATACAGTGTACTTTAAGAATGACTCACGTTAGACCGGGCCGTGTCCGGGCCGGAGCTTCCGGCGCTTCGTTTTCTATTTAAAGCATCACTTGATCACCTGTCATGTCATAGAAAAGTAAGCGCCGGAAGCTCCGGCCCGGACACGGCCCGGTCTAACTTGAGTCATCCTTTATACTATTTCAGTTCATTCTCATCTTATTTATTCGAAAAATGCTAATTTATCACAGTTAGTACGTCCATTTGGCAGTGCTTTTAAAAATGCACACATTATTGCACCTTAGAGCGTTTTCACATTGTCCGATACGATATCCGATGCCGGATGGCATTAATTCCTTTGATTTTTGCAACCAAACAATTATTAAATGTCAAATTATGTAGCTTGGCCGTTTCGCTACCGTCACATGGACGTAAGGTGAAAAATTTATTCACTATGAATTTTTTTTTGTTATACAATAGTTCTTGTATAATTTGACTAAGGTGTAGAGTTTGTGAAATTAAGGCTTGTAGAGTTAGAAGCTTGGCTCTACAAGAGATCTGATAACTTTTTCACAGTGCGAGCCTTGTGGTTTAATCTTAGCAACAATTTACATTAAAATGTTTTTGGTGGGATATCACTTATCTTTGTATGTTGCTTATGACAATCTTCCATCCCCTAATTTAAAGGGTCGGGGGCAATTTACTATAAAAAATCCTGAAATACGTATCTGGAGGCATCTTTTACACAATCTGTATTTTACTAGTTTCCCATAAAAACTCCAACCCCCCTTTTTTCCCCCTAATGCTCTTTTCCACCCCCTTATGGGGTGATTTTGGGGTTGAAAACTTCTATATCCTACCCCATAACAAAAACTATCTACATACTAAATTTCAACTAAATTGGTGCAGCGGTTATTAATTCCCCGTACAAAATTCCACCCCCCTTTTCACTCCCTTAGGGGCAAAAAATTTCAAGTTTTTAAATTTTCCTGTTCTGTATTTTATACATACCAAATTTAACCCTAAACGTACCCTAAAAGTTTTGATGATCATCAGTGAGTGAGTGAGTGAGTGGCGAAATCGGGGTTTTATAGATATGAATAAAAATCTAAAGTATAAGAGCAATGTGATTGAATGTTTTTATGATTAATAAGTCTACTAATAACATCATAGCCTGAGAATTTTGTTTATCTGGTATAATCCAAAAGTTATGAGGGTTCAAATAAACGACGAAGCGCTTCGAGAAAAGGTAGGTAGTGCCCTTGCGTTTTGCTTTGCTCGTCTTGGTGGGGCACTACCGTGCGCCCAGATTGGTTACTTGGTTACGCAGTAAGGTAAGATATTCACCAAATGATCGAGCATATTATATTTCGAATGGACAAGCAGATAGATTTCATTGTTCCAGCTAACTGAATAGAAAACACTAAGTCACAAAAGTATATTATAATATTACTAAATAAAATATTAAAAATAAACCGCTAAGGTAACGTATCAAAGTTGAAAATAGAGCACCCGCTTTCCCGCTTATTGCACTTTGAGAACGAAACGGAAAAAGCCGTTGAATATGTGAGACGCGTACCGCCGATGAGCATGACAATTCATTCAAATGAACGCAAAGTTCAATGCACACGACAAAGATACACACCTGCTGAATTGAGGAGGTGTCTAATTAGTGTTTTATCTTGGGGGCGGCCAGGTGCGTGGTTTGGTCGGTTAGTACTAGCGAAACAAGAGTGGTGACTGGCGTTCACTTCACCTGCGCTGGCGTCAGTATCACTCGGTGAACAGACCCTGACGATTCCTTTCAGCCGCGTTTAAACTCGAACGGTATTTTTGTGAACGCCCAACAACGTAAGTTAACTTTTTTTTTAACGGCTTCCTGCGAGTGTTTTATTGTAATTTGCCTGTTATTTTAAGCATGTTAGATATGTTGAAAGCTTTTAATTTGTTGTATTCGTAATTTAGCAACGTAAACTTTTACTTTGAAGTCCTCTCCACTATGAGTGGCGGCCTGGTACAGGGAATAACTTATTTCAACTTGAGATTCCTTATTTAACTTTACCTTTTGTGAGGCAGATATTAGATATTTAGTAATTACGGACGTTGTTATAAGTAACTAATTAATTACTCAAAGACTTTCTTGTTAAGACGACGACGGCTAAGATTATAAATATTAAAATGTTATATTCTTTATGTGTTATCTTTCTCGTACTAGAAAGTTGTTTAATATATGTATTCTTACCATAATTTAGTCGCAAAGCGAATTTATACCATACCCAAACGACAATAATTTAATAAAAATCGCTAAATACACAGGAATACATTTTCGTAAGCGCGTAGCAAATTTTGGTCCAAAAATAAAACCGAATCATGAAATTTATTACCAACTAAATAATGTACCAAACTATTATCACGATTATTTGATACAAGTTCTATCGTTCAGAGAAATTTTCCAGTAAATAGTCAAGTGGTCGGAGAAATGTTACAAGTTACAAAATTATTATTAATAATTTATATATCGTCTTATCCTACACGTACCGGGAAAAATTTGAAAACTAACATTAACCCTTACGAGTAACTCGACAAGGGAAAATAAATCTCAAAAAACTGTGTTGTATCGTTTTTTAAGGTTCCGTATCCAAAGGGTAAAAACGGGACCCTATTACTAAGACTCCGCTGTCTATCTGTCTGTCTGTTTGTCTGTCTGTCTGTCTGTCTGTTTGTCCGTCTGTCACCAGGCTGTATCTCATGAACCGCGATAGCTAGACAGTTGATATTTTCACAGATGATGTATTTCTGTTGCCGCTATAACAACAAATACTAAAAACAGAATAAAATAAATATATAAGGGGGGCTCCCATACAACAAACGTGATTTTTTTGCAGGTTTTTGCGTAATGGTACGGAACCCTTCGTGCGCGAGTCTGACTCGCACTTGGCCGGTTTTTATTACTTAATCTGATCTTGTCAAACCGGCTGGCATAAATTTGCAATCATTAAGTCAGAAATCAGCTTCTCGAGTTCTGTGGAGCTAGAAACTGTGGCATAATCTTTTATTACGCCTTTTTATTGACATTTGCTCATGTTTCTATATTCACCCTGTACAAATATCCATTAGTGTCGGATCTCACCACGTTACTTATGCCGGGGCCACATTAACGGGAAACGCCGTTGAATATCGCGATGATCTCAGTGTGGCCGTATGAGAAACGTCCATCATCGCGATATTCAACGGCCTTATTCTATCTAAAACTTGCTAAAACGTTTCCACAAAATTGACTGACGCTTGTCCCTGTGACGACGTCACACAGTAAACAATGGAACATCTTATTAAAACTTGCCCAAGGTTCCTTCACGCAAGAACGATCCACGACACTATATGCAGCAAGTACTAAGCTTACGGAAAAAGAAGAAGCTCTCGACTCTTTTTTAAACTATACTAAATACATACTAAGTCCGCGTGTGAGACTAAATAGACTTGTGTCAGTGTGGTTGCAAGCATGACTCGTGCCCATTCAAGTCATTGCAGCAATCCCGGTGCATGTGCATGTGCAATATATGCAAAAAACGGTCTCGTTACGTGTTTCCGGTTTGATAATTTTAAAGTATTCTATTCGGATTGGAATGCCAGCTGGTTACTATTGGAATAAGTGTCACCACTACTAGAAATGTGAAGAACGTAGTCAACTAACGTAGCCTTGCCAAGATGTAGTCGTTGATAGAAAGCTCCAAACGAAACGTTAAAAAATATATAGGAAAAGTCACTTGACATGAGTATTCGTAGCGTCTATCAGCCGCCAATACATTTGGTTTGGCGTTCATCGGTGTACATACGATTGTGATTTTGGGTGGGCCCCCCGTTCTACTTTTTCGTTGACAGTCCGTCCAAATTTCGGTGGTACCTAGCTCACAGCCGTTACTTATCTTCCTAATTTGGGGGTGGTCCGTGTCATAACAGATTCAAATTTTAAATTAAAAATATGGCGGCAAAGTATTCTCGTTTGCTCGAGGGGAAGCTAAGGGGAGGATGTTTTTCGAGTGCACGGTATAATGGAAACATTAAACCTGGAGTTACCAACATTACCAGTACAATTTGACACTGGGTTAACGATTTAACCGGTTAACCCCGGGTTAGTGGGATGGTGCAAGTGGCGCTAAATGCTCTTAGGTTAATAATGAAAGGCTACGTGACAATAAGGCAAAACATGATGACATGTAATGAACAAAACTTTTTTAAACATCTTTTTTCTTTCATTGTATTGTCCTGTGTATGTGTGCTTTATGGAATAAATGTCTTTCTTCTTCTTCTTCTTCTTCTTCAAAAGTTAAGAGAATATTAATTATATGTAATTAATATGGAAATATATGTAATAGATATGTAGAGACGAGTATTAGCTAGTTGGGAAATTGGGATATAGATTGGGATCTGACGATGGGATCCTGGATAGAGAAATCGAGAGAACTCTTCATATATTAGGGGCGAACCACATGGAATGATTTTGATATATTTTTATTAAATATTAACATAGAACATGATTAAGACCATAAAAATTGAAGAAGAAGAAGTGCTGAAGGCGTGATGTCATTTTAAACTATTTAGTAAAGTCTTTTTTTTCGTTAAGATTGTGTGAAGTTATTTTTTGTTAAAGACGATGTCAAATCTTCTTTTTTGCTAAGTTTATTATTGTTCACCACACAATAGAGATCGCACAAACTCGCTACTCAGCCGATTTTACCCGATTAGCGGACCTACCACACCACTTTCACTCGGTATTATGTGAACCGTGACATAACCGCGTGTGAACGGTGACGTTGCGGTCTTAATCACGAGTGTTCTGAGCACGAAAGGTCGATGAACAATTACGAGTGGAGCTTTTTGTAACCATTAACATGGGAGGTTGTAAATACCCTATAGTACTGATATGCCGTCGGAATATTTCCAAAATTGAGAAATTTTCAAATGGAAACATTTCGGAAACTTCTCATTATTTTGTATGGAAATCGAAATGTTAATTTTTTTAAATGTTTTATTTCTTTTTGTTGAGAATTTTTCCTGAAATTTCCTGGGACGGCTGGGACTTTCCCAACTTTATCGATTATCAAAACTTCCCGCCAACTTGCAGATCTGTTAAAGTAGACGCGGGTTATTGATTTGTCATTTGTAATGAATTGAATTGATTGATTGATTTGTACTATTGTTTTTTGATAAATTATTCATTGGTAACTTTGGTAAGCCTAAATTCTTTTAAACTTATTAAAAACTTCAGTCTTCTGTAGACACCTATTTGATTCGTTTTTAAAATTATATATTTTTTGTACGTAGATACACAGTTTTATAATAGTTTATATTTTAGTTATGCTCAAAAACTCCTTTCGGCCGTCATCGCAACCATGTTTCGCAACCATGCAGTTACAAGGGAAGAATTTTCCCTCTCAGTTGACAACTAGTTGCGGTAGGCGAATGTTTTGTCAAGCCAGATATAATACCCCTAATGTAAATTTCTTTCGATAGCGTGACGTGACGTACCGCGTTTGCGTTGTCATTTTGTGGGATTATGAGTTTCCAAAACGTCCCGATTGGCGCGCTGTTCAAAATTCCATACAAAAATAGACATAACGCAAACACGAACGCTCGTCACGCTATCAAATGAAATTTACATGACAGGTGATCACGTGACTGATGGTTTCCATAGAAAACGAAGCGCCGGAAGCTCCGGCCCGGACACGGCCCGGTCTAACGTGAGTCATCCTTTATTAACCATATAGTTGTTAAAAATGAACTCGAGCCTTTTGAGTCTATATTAGAAGAATCTCTCAGAACCCCTGGGGCCCGTTTCTCAAAAGCTTGTAACTTGTAATACAAGCGGATGTCACTTTTTGACAACTTTTGTTAGAAAGGGACTTCCGCTTGTATTACAAGTTACGAGCTTTTGAGAAACGGGCCCCAGGGGTTCTGAGAGATTCTTCTAATATAGACTCAAAAGGCTCGAGTTCATTTTTAACAACTCTATGGTTAATAAAGGATGACTCACGTTAGACCGGGCCGTGTCCGGGCCGGAGCTTCCGGCGCTTCGTTTTCTATGGAAACCATCAGTCACGTGATCACTTGTCATGACATAGAAAAGTAAGCGCCGGAAGCTCCGGTCCGGACACGGCCCGGTCTAACGTGAGTCATCCTTAACACTGGGACTAAGAAAGTTGCATACAAATATTCATTACGTAGCTTTTATATTAGCTCCAAAATTGGCGGTTAAATTTAAGTACCTTTAACTAACAGTTTTTTCCCCTATTTACATTAAACGGGGTCCCTTTGTTTGACATAATTATTGGAAGTCATAATGTAATGATTGTCAGATTATAATTAGTCATAATTTTGAAACCGTTAACATTTCATGATTTTCGTAAGGTTATCCTATAGATAGGTTAGGTTAGGTTTTACGGCAATCTTGAAAAGTTACGCGTTTCTGAGAAAAACCAAATTATGACTAACGAAAATGTGGACAAACAATACATTATGACTTAAAACTTCATAGGAAACAAAAGAGACCCAAATTAAACACCAATAAAGTTCTTTAAACCTATATAGATATCTGCTTATATTCATGCCTATCACTCAAACATACCTACACCTCTGTTAGGATTTGATTCGGACCCAGGGCCGTCCACTTTTAAAGATAATATATATATATATATATATTTTCGTTTTTATTTATTAAAGTATCCACATTATAACTTATAATACGGCGACAGATAATATGACTTAATAAATAAGTGCCATTCATTTATCTAGTTGTGCAAAAATTGAGACCGTAAAAAGACGTATGAAAATCGACTTTCAGACTTGTTACCTGAATATTTGACCCTTATTTTCTACTTAGCCTATTACGTTTAAAAATCATACTAGACACGAATTTATACCGTCCTCTCGCTTTCTCTAAAGCACAGTCACATGTGCTGGACTGTGGTAATTATATTTGTTTTGAGGTTATATTTCTGAATAGCAGAAGCGGGAGGAATGTATACTTTTATTAAGGCATCCCTTTCTGGGACTCGTTCAAGTAAGGTCAGATTGTTTTAGAGAGTAAATTAGTGGCGGTTGTTGGGTATCAAAGCTACGTGTTGAATTCCCTGGGTGCCCACTTAGGTTTACCGCGGACGGTCGATTTACATTGCTACGACAGTTTTATAGCTCAAGTGGACTCAAAAAGATTTGCAATCTTCAAAACAAATTAAGTTTGAACCCCTAAGGTTTATCATAAGTGAAATATTTTGATTTGTTGTTCGAAAATTAATTTAAAATACCTACATATAGTCCGATAAGTAGAAAATTATAGAGGGCGCCATTTCCTAAGTAACTGTCACATTTTTGACGTAAAACGTGGCCTTTTTTTGTTCCATTTTATTTAATTTCTACTATTTTATATTGCACTGTAAATAAGTACACAACTTCCTTTAATGACACTTAAGGGGCCCACTGACTATCAGTCCGCCGGACGATATCGGCCTGTGAGTTAGAACAAAAATTTGACAGTTCCGAACAACTGACAGGCCGGTATCGTCCGGCGGACTGATAGTCAGTGGGCCCCTTTAAATATTTGTTGAACCGGCTTGTCATTAAATATTAATGAAAATATGTAATTTGCTGCAAATTAGCTCTCACATTACGATTACGAGAACAGAAAAACAACTTAGTAATAGAATAGCATGGATTAGCCTAATTGGTCTGAAACTGTTACTTCGATTGTATGGGAGCGGCAGTGGGTTTATGTGACGATTAAATAAATACATTCAACAAAAGAGTAACTAACTCCTTGTCGATAGTAGAATGTATTTCAAGTATTTTATCTTAATCGAACGACGACGATTTATTTTCATCAACATCAACCCTGATGAAATATCTTACGTGTTTGTCGCTCTACGTCACCCTTAAGGGGCCCACTGACTATCAGTCCGCCGGACGATATCGGCCTGTCAGTTAGAACTAAAATTTGACAGTTCCGAACAACTGACAGGCCGAAATCGTCCGGCGGCCTGATAGTCAGTGGACCGCTTTAAACCCTCTGCATCAAAGGCGTGATGGTTATACAACCGGGTCACGTGTCCCCCCGATTAATGTTCAGATTAAGTTCCGTGATTAGACACGGACATCGGAAACGGATACACATAGACATCAAAGGGCAATCAAAATACAAACTTACCTCGGGTGAAAACATTGAACGGTCACACATACAAAACTAAAATAAAAATATGGGCCATATGTTTTAAGTTGTACCTACACTACACTTATTTAATTCATTTGGACATTTTTATCTTATTACTAAGTACTCAGAACCACGAGCTTGTTTAATCCTCATAGGAGAATAAAAGTGTCCCTAGATTTTTATTTCCATGCCTTTACTATTTTCATAGACTTAGTATGACGCTAACGGAATGGAATGATCAAATAATCTAGGATGGAAATTTTGGGACACTTTTTCTCCTATTTAGATCAAAAGAGCTTGTCATTCTGAGTAGAAATAAAATAACATAAACTCACCCGAATAAATAAATAAAGTGTACTGTATCTTTAAATAAATTGGCTCATATGTAACACGGTTCTATAGCTTTACAAATAAGACTACTCGGGTAAATTACGTCCACTTCTATCCAAATCGGCATGTCCATTATTTATAAATAAAATTAGTTCGGGTTTGTATGTGTAGAATAATTTGATCTAGGTTTAGGCAGATCTCTGTGAAAATTCCCGTCAAATTTTCAGATAATACATATCAGAAAACCATTAACGATTATCCCATTTTTACGAGAACGTTCCATCATGGTCTATTGAGAAAAATAGGTTAGGACAGGTGTGACATTCCCATTGCTTACCCAGCTTCGGAGAGTTAGTCGAACGCACGCTACAGATGTCCGGGTCTGGGACGAGGGACGAGGCATCTGACTTTCACGATGGGTGATCGGTGATCACGAGACGCCTCAGCCCAGACTCGGACCGTCCTAGCACTAGCGTGAGTCATCTTTAGGACTCAACTCGATTTTTATTTAGGTACTTTCTCAGAAACTTGAGCCATTTGTAGGCTCGACATTATTGCAACCAATTATATGCCTCATCTTTACATACTATTCATGAGTTAGATAAACTAAGCATTCCGATAGATTAGTCAGCATCGGTTTAGTTACTCTTATATGTGGTATTTTCTATAAAAAGGGACCTTATTGTCGATTTAATTCATACAGTTAGTAAAAGACGGGTAGTCTATCTCGCGGCGAGATACTTTCGCGTCAATCATGTGCTCGGACTATTGGACCTAGGACTATAGGCCTTCGACTCACTTGGACTTTACACGCACAATAGGAATTAATGCCCGGTAAGAATCGGGCGTTTATATAATATAGGGCCTGAAGCTTTGTGTACCTTTTGAAACGAGAAGGACTTATGTACCGAGTAAGTTACGATATTGTTAGACGTTTTGAACCCGGTAGCCCCTGCTACCGAACAAAAGAATCGAGGAAAAGGTAACGCGCAATGGTATTGTTGCTTTTAAAACTTGACTCGACGTGAAAATTTGGGGATAAGAGGAAAATATAGCGTTTTATTGTCAGCTTGACAATAAAAGTGGCCATATCATGATAATTTAGTGTAAAACGTTCTTTTCGAACTACACTATCCCTAGAAGTTTCACAAGATTTTGTAATATGATGACTAGTTTTTACATTTTAACTAGGTACTAAGTAAACAAGTTGCTATAAAGGTAGAATATTGAGCGTTGCTATGATATAATAAGAGAAAAGTGCGTCATAAACTCAACATCGTAAACAATAGTTTCAGCGAACATTCCTGCAAATGCATAGAGAGCACTGATAGCCGAGCCGTAAAGGGCCCTCCACATATGCGCGAATCACGGCGCGAAGCCGCGAACGTAAGTGTGGCGTCGATTTCGCAGATTGTTCACGCATTCGCGCCTTGTTCCCCGTTTTTTGGCCCGCTTCACAAGAGACGCGGAGCGCGAACTTGCAACACTTCACATTACACACTGTTTTGGCTCATCTGTGGCAAGATAAATATTAATTAGGTATATTAATATTATATTAAGCGGCTACAGTTTACGGTTTTACAACAAAACGAAATGGCAAAATAGCTTCAGCACGTATGATGCCGTAGATAAATGACAGTTAGACTAGATCAGCTGATGCTTTTCCGCCATCTTGGCGCGAACCAAACTGCGAAATCGCCGTGAAGTTGTGCGAGTGTGGAATCATACCTCAACGTCGCGACTCGCGACGAAAATATCAGAATGGAAATTCTATACCAAATCCATTTAAAACCAAATTTCAATTGCTTTCTAATCGTATAAAAATGAAAAAAATCGTACTTAGAAAGTTAAATACTCTAGTGCAGAAAGTATCACTTTCTGCTCACCTTTTAGAAGAACCCTCTTTCAGACCATGAGAAATGAAAACAAATATTTATTTGAATCGCGTCGTCGTCGTCGCTTTACCCATTCAGCTTATGGACTTAATGTCCTCACGAAATGTAATATTCTTATTGTGCGAACAAAATATTTACGAGCGTCCAAACAGTTTAAGACATATTTAAGCCAAAGCTCGTCTTAAGGTATTTTGGAGGCTTTACCTATATTGTAAGTATGGGCGTCCCGTCTCCGCTATTCTCAGAATTACTTACGTATACTTTGTTAAGAGATTTCTAACAAGTAAGTACCGTCAACTGGGGTGAATAGGGATGGCTGGGGTGAATAGGGACAAAACTTAAAATGCGATTTATTCGACAATCTCTGAATAACTACCTACACAAATTGTATCATACATCTACTATTATTTTCAATCGAATGTTACAATTTGTGTGGGTAGTTATTAAGAAATTGTCGAATAAATCGCATTTTAAGTTTTGTCCCTATTCACCCCAGCCATCCCTATTCACCCCAGTTGACGGTATAGTTCTTATTTTGCATTGTACGTACTAGGGATGTTACGGAGGCGGGTTTACCGGAGCCGGATATGGATTCGGAGTTTCAAATAAAATTTTAAAGGACTCGGATCCGGAACCGGAGGTTTACTGGAGGAACACAATACATACTCATACATATATATTGTTTTTAAAACCGGTGAAGGTATACGTGACATTATTCGAAGTCATCATGCAAATTGAAGGAATCCGCCGTTTGTAAAATTGCCGAAGGCAAATTGTAAAACGTCGGCATTTTGTAAAATACCTTATGACATTAACAGCGCCGTTTGCAATCGGCCGCGGCATTTTGGCCATGGCGCTGCTCATCAAAACTAAGAAGAAAAACGCTGGGGTGTCCATCAAATCTGGAGTTCGTCGGCCTTATTAGGGGCGCGTGGGACGGGGGAGGCTTTTAGATCTGGGTGGATCTTCTCTCCCTCCGCGCATCCGATTTCGAGGGTTGACAAGACCACGTGGATATTGGATTGCTCTGATTCGGTTTTGGGCGACCTTGAGATTTTGGTGGCCGTGAGGATGGTGGTCTGATATAAAAATTAATATAAATTGATAAAACAGCAAACTATGGTCATCCTCATGCAATCATCACGTTTACGTTGACACCATAAAGCGCACTAACAATTTGCCTTCGGCAATTTGCAAACATGAAAACGTTTGTAAAATGACGACGCAGTTTGTAAAATGCGGAATACATTTTGCCAGCGACATGTACGTTTTTGCTGTTTTAGCTGTGTGCATATTCCATGAGTAGATACCTACATACATGTTTCTTGTTATGAACATTAAAACACGATATCGTGCACATTAAGATTATCACATGACATACTTCTACATTATTATCAATGCAATTTCCTTACGATTGTCTTTACTTATGAGTTATGTTCCTATTTTGTTACTATCATATCTCACGTTTTTATTCGTAGGCCCTAACAATGCGTTACATTTGTAACACGATAATTTATGTGTCCATGATACCAATTCTTTTTTCTGGCATTTGACTGATCTTAGTCATGTTGATTGTGTGTTGATTCCAGCAGCGGTATCATGGTCGCATTTTTATCACCTGTCATGCCATGCGTCACTTTCGCACGTACATATTTGTTAGAACGTGACAGGTATGGTGACAAATGATAGACAACCGTCCATCTTAGCCCCGCAGGTCATAATATGTGAGACATACCTATAAAACATTTTTTCTTCAGTAAATGTATCTCAAACAGATACTCTAAAAAAAGAGACAGAGACCAACTTGAGAATTAATTCATAATATCATAGGGACTTCTCAAGTGGAACATAAACATAAAAAAAATCGAACCCTTCATAAAATTTTGTGGTCGTAAAGCTTTTCGTGCAAACTTTTAAAAACCCTAACACAATAAATACTCATACACACCTCATTATTTCGATTTATACACTTTTATAAATCGAAATAATACTTTTATTACGTATTATAACGGTTTTCAACAATACAAAAATACCAAACTACCTTTAAAGCTTGCTGTATTAAACTTAATATCAAATCAAAACCAACCAACACCTGTTGTGTTTGTCAAATCAACTGATTTCAAAACTAACATCAGTTGGGTTAGTCTTTGCAGACAACAAAGAAGGCTCTCATTCTTCTCGGCAATCTTTTGATACCTCAGAACAGTCTAGACGACAGAGATGCGGGAAATATATCATATTATTCTTTATAAACTGTTCTATACAGGAAACGGCGGAACTATAGTAAATAAACAAAGTCCCACAGTCAGCTCCTTAAGGCTTGTGTTATGGGTAGGCATGCGACGAAGAAGTACCTATTATGAAGATTAATATTTAAGTCTAAAAGTTCCGTGGAATCTTCATTTTAGCGTTTGTCCCGGCTTTTAATCACCGTTCATGGCAGCCTAGAATGTGGCAACTAATTCCAAGAATTGGCGTAGGCACCAGTTTCCAAGAAAGCGACCGACGTCTGGACTTCCAACCTAGAGGGGAAACAAGGCCTTATTGAGATTAGTCCGGCTTCCTCACAATGTTTTCTTTCACCGAAAAGCGACTGGTAAATATAAAACGATATATCGTACATAAGTTATGATTGTTATGAAAAACTCGCTTACGGAACCCTACGTTCATACGTTCTAATACGTTCTATAAATAGTTAGCACTTGACGAGATTATTAGTTAGGTGTATATTGTGTTTAATTTGCGTTGGCGTTCCATTCATACCTAAATACTTGGATGGGCGGGACCGATCTGTCCATCGAAAAGAAGAGCGACATTTGAATGGTACAAGTTGATCTCTATTTGATCACTAGTTGGGCTGATTTTTATGTTGTTATTGTTTTTTTTGTGGCAGTTTGAAGAGCTAATTCTGGGCGGAATAAATACGAAATCTCAATGTGTCCCAAAAAAAACATTCTTAGTTTTCCGTTGTTACGTAATTACCATAAGATTTTGGAGGAAATATACAGTGAAATTGCGCTTGTATTGTACAGAAAAGGGATCTCTATATATTCACGAAGCTTTATCGATTTCTCGCGAAAAAATACTGCACTGTAACAAAATAAAAAAATAAAAAAAAACCCAGTGGACGAACCTACGTGACGCGACCACGGCGCCCACGGGCACACATTAGCTGTTATTTGACTTGACTGTTGAGTTACATGTCAAATTTTAAGAAGACCCCCGAAAATTCACATTACATTCATTTCATCAATATCCCAACTAACATTGCCAAAACAGCTACTGTGGATCTTAAAGCTATAGATGGACACCTTAAATACCTTTTTGTTACCAGAGCCTGTAAGGTAAGAAATTGTAGCTATTCTACAGCTGTTCTATGAATTTAGGTGATAAAGTAATTGGTAAGTGTCGCCTAATTGTTGGGATGTGATATCAAATTGAGATTAATTTGTATAGTTCGAATGCATCTCCAGGCGCACACTTACACATCATAAGTTGGTCAGGCGTTATGTCATATGTGACGCAATCAGCAAGTAAGGTCGATCAGTGCATGCTAACAAATTCAACCGGTATTCTTAAAGGACTTTCGTAACTTTCATATGAACTGTTAGGGCTAGGTATGGTGTTGTTACTGTTGGCAGGGTAGGCGAGGGTCATACACAATTACATAATTTTTATAGTAGGTATGCCTAAACGTGTTTGACCCGCGTAGGAATTTTGGCTAACCCTGGCAAACAGAACGGTTGGATAGTGGTGATCTTTCACCATCCCTTTTGTTCTTTCTATACGAAGAGATAGATTATACATAGTTAATTAATATCAACGTGTTATCGATATCGATGTAATTCAAATTTAGTCTACTTTAAAAACGTCTTGAGAAGGTAAAGACTGTCCACGATGAAACCCGGCCATGCAAGATCTAGTATATCGTTTTACCGAATGCACATCAAGGACTAGCCTTTAGGGTTATAATCGATCAAATATTTAAAAAAAAACGAAATTTTCGCGGTTTTTTCAATTTTTGATAATGTTGCGTTCGGCGCTCGAAGTCACAAACATGGATTATTCATTGAGCCAACATCATAATTAAGTACAAAAAATCAGAACTACCGGATTTGACGCAAACGAACCCCGTTACAAAAGGCGACAAAGTCACTGGATTAAAACTGTTTTAACAATTAAAATGATTAATATGTTTTGTTTTTTCCTCGCAAGTTGTGTGATGAAAAACGTGGTATAAAACACGTGTGCTTTGGTCATTACACACATCGGCTTTTAGCTTGCGCGTACAATATTATATTGCCTCGAGTGTAACCAACGTAGCACACCTGTATCATAATGTAGTTACTCTTATGTATGCCGGTTCATCAATTATCATACGTTGGTCCACCAATGTTGTAATGTGAATGTAACCATCGTAAATGGAGACAATGGTCCGTGCAGAAGTGCCGAAACTAACCAAACAGATTTCGCAACATTTGATGCTAGAATGGTGACAAAGAGGAAAAAAACTATATCGTGTTAATAAGCATATACAACGGCATTTTACAAGCTTTTAACTTGCAATGTCTGTATGTATGTATGTATGTTCGGGTCAAATCTTGCAACCTAAATTAAACCCACTGCATTATTCGATTGAGCTGAAACCTCACGTTTGTTACCTACATGTAAGTTGGGTGACAATGCAATATTATGGTCCAGTCGCCATCAGATATATGGGAGCGGCCAAGGTTGTCAAAAATATCTGAACACGCACTGTAACGCCTTGACAATATAACGCGTTATATAATTGTGTGTGATATATTTAATGGCGACTATAGGTACCATCAAACTGATCTAGTGATGGACACAGGAGGTGGCCATAGGAACTCTGTGGTAAAACAACGCAACCTAATTGCTTGTGGTTTTGTTAGAATTAAAAGTACAGTCAGCGATAAAAGCTTATATCAAAAATGTAATTTTTTACAATAACCTTAGGTATAATTTTTCGTCATCGCGCTGCTAATTAAACTGAGATACAGTCAATCTTCAGTCATTCCCCGCTTATCACCAGGGGCGGGTTGGGTACTATTAAAGAGGATATAAAAAGATAGAGCGGTACTGTCATAGTAAATTTTGTAACCACTGTAAATTCACTGCCATCTATCGACATACTTTAAAACTGAAGATTTATAAAAATACGTTAAAATGTATTTAAATATGGAAAAATGTTTTTTTTTTTATTTGCATTTATTATTTTTATTTGATTTTGACCCATGTTCTTTCACTGATATGCGTTAAAATTATAAATAACAAACGAAACCGTCAACGCCCTCTATATGAGAGTAGGCCATTAATAGTGGCGCCATCTGATCGAGAATCAAATTTTCGTGATTTTCTAGGCACGTCTTTTCCTTAGACTGTATCCATCTATTACGGAGTTATATCTATCTTTGGTACTATTTATAGTAACGCAGCTAAGAAGTCAATTTTGACAGTTATGAATGACCCTTATGTGTGACTGCGGCCGGCAAAACGTCCCACTTTGTTGCTTGCCATAAGGACGCCTTGATAAGTTATTCGTATGAAGATACAAGCAAATCTCGTCCTTATGGTAAGCGACAAAGTTGGACGTTTTGCCGGCTGCGAGTACATACATCAGGTAGGTCAGTAGGTCTTACCTTCGTAAATATAAGGGTAAATTCATAACTGTCGAAATTGACTTCTTAACTTAAAACGACAAACTATAAGGTCGTGAATGACCCTTTCTAAATTTAACATATAATTATCCAAGCAACAGAAGACAATTAAAGCAATATTTAATTAACATCTATATTGCAGTATACCATTTAGTTAACAATCAACCGCAGATAACGAAGGTTTCTCACATACGAAATCATCCAAATGACCAAGTTGGCCAACATAATAGTAAAAATCATCAACGATAAAGGTCAATTGCTTGCAAACTTGATTATATCTCGTTTGTTTTTGGTCGATTACACTGGCATTCGTTACTTTCTAAAGCTCGTAATTTGCGTTTGAACGTTTAGGAACAACGACCTTAGCTATCAACAAACAAGGTAGGAAGTTGAGAATTATTTTTAAGGTAGTTTCGTCTTAGAGAAAGTTGTTAGCAGTTATGGAAAAATGTTAGGAAACAGGCGATTACGTTAGAACAATGGATTGGAAAAACATCAATAAACTCACTTTGGATCTTGTTTAAGCTAACAGCTTTAGCTAAGTGGTGTTTGATGATCCCGGACTTTACTTCAGCATTTATAGTCATACTTGTTATGGCCATTTTTTGCCCGGATGCTGCACTTCATGATAAAAGCAAGCCGCTTTGCACAGTGCTAGTAGGGACCAAACTGAGTGATTTGACCCGCAGCAGCGCAAGTTTCACCCCTTAGGAACAGAGATGGCGCCACTTCTTTAAAAAATATTTCAAAAAATTCTACAAGCTAAACCAATGAACCGATTTAAATGTTTAATATCTCAAATGAAAGCTCATTATATGTATTACTTTAAAAAAAAATACTGAAAAAATATATACTGATTACTTTCGAAAAAAAACGGCATCTTAAGTTTTTTTTTACTCGATTGATAGTTTTTACTTGGTTTCTCAAAAAAAATGTATGGAACATGAATAGCTTAATGCATGTATATATTACTGAATAAATAACAAGTATTATAAAAAAAACCCGACACCGATACCTCTCATACTTCACGAAATATAAAAGATTAAATGTGAGTGTAAATTTCTTCAAAATATATTTCAAAAAATTCTACAAGCTTAACTATTTGACCGATTTCAATGTTTAATATCTCAAATAAAAGCTCATTATATACATTACTTATAAAAAATACTCATAAAACATATACTGAGCCCTTTTGGCAAAAAACGGCATCTTAAGTTTTTTTTCTTACTCGATTGATAGTTTTTACTTGATTTCTTAAAAAAAATATTATGGAACATGAATAGTTTAATAAATATATATATAGTACTGAGTATATAAAAGTATAACAAAAAAAACCTGACACCGATACCTTTCATTCTTCACGAAATATTTAAGTTCAATTATGCACGTTCTTACAAATAAATCCTTTAAAAGAAATCTTCAACCGCAGTAAGTGCACTGATTTTAATATGAAATGTGTCATATGAAAAGAAATCACCCAATTTATTTTAATAAATAAAAAATTAATCAATAGAAACTGAATAAAGTTTTTTCCTGGTGGTGAATTACAAAAAAAATATAACAAATCTAAAATTAGGAATTATTTTTATTTAAAGTGACTACATTTGTAAACAAAAACCTTAAATGTCCTCTTCGGGTTCATATTTCATATTTATTTATTGCAACCATGGTTTTATAGGTATTACAAATTCTTGGTAGTTCCACATGGACCCCGTGGGGGCATACCAATATTACATGCATACTTAGGATCTAATCTTAAATCTATGTGTATAATATAAAAGTAGGTCAATTTAGTAGTTTTTATACATATAAGCCGAATTGAATCAGATAATTGTCAGTGTATTAAATACAAAAATAATCGGGCAACTAATTATTTTAGGTGATGTCAAATTATATGGTTCACCGGTAGATGTAAAACTGAAAAAGAAAAGTCGTTTTGAAGTACTCGTACCATTAAAATACTACAAAATCACTGATCATACATGAACTGGTTGCTGTAGATTACTGTTGAATTATTTTTGTGCCTAGTTGATAACCATTAAACCTATAATTTTGTGCCAGACCTATAATTAGTGGTCAGCATGCAAAATAACCCTGGATTGAAAATTAAATTAAATTACTTTTGATTTGTACAGCCACATTTGCATGATTTACACTGGGCTGTGCATGGCCAGCTGACGCGACGACACCCACAATGCATAGTTTCGCAGCCAGATTTGCAGCCACAATGGTCCAAGAGGCTTAATTGAGACCAAATAACTAGTGGCAGGGTTGGCAGGTTCTAATTTCTCGGCCAAATCGGATTTGTTCCCTGAACGACGCCCTCCATTGACTGACAACGAAGGTGGACAAATTTGGTTTTCGTACTGGAAGAATTCGTTCAGATCAAGCTGCCTTTCTCTGGCCACTATAAAAAGATGGGAAAATAGGAGTATGTCAACTTTTAAGTTTTTGATTTTGTCAGTTGTCGGGTGTGTAACTACATATTTTAATTTTAGTATAAAGTTACCCTACATTTGTGTTATTGTTTGGCCAAACGGAACACATAAACGTAAATGAAGTTCACAAATATTTGTTTGCTTCAAAAAACGAGCTTGTGACAAGCCTGCTACCTACATCAGCTGCTCTCTATAAACATGCACTTCGAGCGGCTTACCAAGCGGGCCATATATGGGGAAACGCTATGAAACCAGAAGTTTCAATATCATGTCCATCTTCTTGGGGATGGACTGAGGAAAAAGAGAGTTGGACTCCGGAATGGTCGGCAGTTACAGCGATTTGGTCGCAATTAAGCCTCTTGGACCATTGTGGCTGCAAATCTGGCTGCGAAACTATGCGTTGTGAGTGTCGTCGCGTCAGCTTACCATGCACAGCCCAGTGTAAATCATGCAAAGGTGGCTGTACAAATCAAAAGTAAGTTAATGTAATTTTCAATCCAGAGTTATTTTGCATGCTGACTACTGATTACAGGTCTGGCACAAAATTATAGGTTTAATGGTAATCAACTAGGCACAAAAATAATTCAACAGTAAATCTACAGGCACAAAAATTATCCAACAGTAATCTACAGCAACCAGTTCATGTATGATCGGTGATTCTGTAGTATTGAAATACGAGTACTTCTCAAAACGACTTTTTTTTTCAGTTCTACATCTACCGGTGAACCCGAAGAGGACATTTAAGTTTTTTGTTTACAAATGTAGTCACTTTAAATAAAAATAATTCCTAATTTTAGATTTGTTATATTTTTTTGTAATTCAGCAGCAGGAAAAAACTTTATTCAGTTTTTATTTATTAATTTTTTTATTTATTAAAATAAATTGGGTGATTTCTTTTCATATGACACATTTCATATTAAAATCAGTGCACTTACTGCGGTTGAAGATTTCTTTTAAAGAATTTATTTGTAAGAACGTGCATAATTGAACTTAAATATTTCGTGAAGAATGAAAGGTATCGGTGTCGGGTTTTTTTGTAATACTTTTATATACTCAGTACTATATATATATTTATTAAACTATTCATGTTCCATATTTTTGTTTTATGAAATCAAGTAAAAACTATCAATCGAGTAAGAAAAAAAACTTAAGATGCCGTTTTTTGCCAATAGTATTCAGTATATGTTTTTTGAATATCTTTTTATAAGTAGTATATATAATGAGCTTTTATTTGAGATATTAAACATTAAAATCGGTCGAATAGTTTAGCTTGTAGAATTATTTGGAATATATCTTGAAGAAATTTACACTCACATTCAAACTTTCATATTTCGAGAAGTATGAGAGATATCGGTGTCGGGTTTTTTTTATAATACTTGTTATTTATTCAGTAATATATACATGCATTAAACTATTCATATTCCATACAATTTTTTTGAGAAATCAAGTAAAAACTATCAATCGAGTAATAAAAACAAACTTAAAATTCCCGTTTTTATCAAAAGTATTGAGTATATACTTTTTTAATATTTTTTTTAAAGTAATGTATATAATGCGCTTTCATTTGAGATATTAAACATTTAAATCGGTTCATTGGTTTAGCTTGTAGAATTTTTTGAAATATTTTTTAAAGAAGTGGCGCCATCTCTGTTCCTAAGGGGTGAAACTGCCGCTGCTGCGGGTCAAATCGCTCAGTTTGGTCCCTACTATCACTGTGCAGAGCGGCTTGCTTTTATCATGAAGTGCAGCATTTTGTTCATAACAAGTATGACTATTAGTTTTGCAGTCGTTTAAATTAGTATTAACCTCACAGTCGCACACGAGTCAAAACTTGCCAAGAAAATCAATCTTAGAACTTGACTCAGTGTTTATAATTTTGTTACGATGTCGAATATAGCCTTCCAGTCTTTACTTGTATTGCTGTAGTAAGTAGCAAAACTAATTCAGCAGCTCTCCAAGAAAATCATCGTGGTCACCGGGGACCGTAGGGCTGGCTCGTTCCTCGCCAACCGGATCAGCATAGCTATCCAAAGGGGGAACGCAGCCAGCCTTATGGGAACTCTTTCGCAGGGATCGGACCTGGGTGATCTAGCCTAATATACCTATACATATTGGTATAGGTCACCCATTTTATGTTTTTTTTTTAGGTATTAGTTTTAGTTTTGGAGGTAGATTTAATTTTAGGTTACTTTTTATTCTAAGTTTGTTATTAATTATGTTTTTAAAACAAATCGAACACATATATGGAACAGTAATAGTTATTTGTTATACAAGGGTGCAAAGTTGTATTTTACTCGCGAGTGTAGAATAAAAACACGAGAAGTAAAATACATTTGCACCCGTGTGTAACACAAAACTTTTCACCTCACTATAGCGAGGAAACTGCAACATCCACAGGCGTTAGATCATCTTCATCACTGGAATCACTCATTTTTTTACGATATTATAACAAAAAACTCAGGAAATTGTGTATTTTTACGTGAGGAGTTTTTAAGTAAAAGTTTTGTTGACAATGTTGACATTTCTGACGTATGAAATGTCAATGATTCGTTTTGAAATTGCATTGACCCAACTCGTGCGTTCCGAATTATATTTAACATCATTATTAAAAAACAAACGTTTTTTATGGAACTTTAAGGTTTATGACATAAAAGCAGTAAATAAAGCTAAATTTGGTATTTTTTATTACATTCTCAAACCATTCATTTAATGATAATTAATATCGAACGAACCATTATTATGAGCGTTTTACGTTTTGTTGTCTGTCAAGCTACTTAAACACGCTCCATCCAAGGTCAAATTACTTTCCCTACTAGTGGATAAAATTGCGTTTTTCCCGCTTGTTTTAAAGGATAACGAAAACTTTTTGAGCTAGTGAGGGGAAAATATTTTTGCAGCAAATTTTAGAAATATTTGTTTTACAATTATACGGTCCGAGCTTTTTTGAGTCACTAATTACTCGATTCACGAATTGCTCGACTTTCTCGTAAGATACCAGTAGAGTAAAGTTCTTCTAATTTATAATAAGTAACTCGACTAGTTTCAAATGTTAAATATATCTTTTCAACCGTCGGTAAAGCGTATGACACATTATCCTTTGATTGAATTGCAAGCTTCCATAGACAACTTAAACCACTGACCACTAAGGCACATTAGGCGCTGTTTGCCACCGGCTTTGAAAATGTACAGTATTGCCATCTGGTCGATCGTTTTGTTAACAGTTACTTTAATTACAAACAAATAAAAAAAATGAGTACGTAAAACTGGTAACCCGAACAATTTTTACGATACTCAAACATGCAATCACATATTAGCGAAGAATAATCAATGTTCATGTTGCATAAATTGCACAATTGACAAGCAGATTAATACGCGCAGTTAATGTTTTATTAATGACGTCGATTTGAACACGTAATAATTATGCATATGACCGCATTTTCTTTAGAGCAGTCAAAACAGTAAGTGCACTAATTATAGGAATTTGATTCTCGATCAGATGTCGCTACTACCTTTGGCCTACTCTCGTATAGAGGGCGTTGACGGTTTCATTTTAACGCATATCAGTGAAAGAACATGGGTCAAAATAATAAAAATAATTAATGCAAATAAAAAAAAACATGTATCCATATTTAAATACATTTTATCGTACTTTTATAATTCTTAATTTTTGGTTTTAAAGTGTGTCGATAGATGGCAGTGAATTTACTGTGGTCACAGATTATATAATAGTTCTCTGTGGTTACAAAATTTACTATGACAGTACCGCTCTATCTTATTATATCCTCTTTGATGCTTGTTTCTGGTTTTTAAGCGACAAACGAATAGGGTAAAACCAGGTAAAACAGACTTACTTTCTTCAAGCTTCTGCATTCTTCGTCATGTCAACCGACATGGACTGCGGATATTACAAGATTTGATGATTCCGTTATGTCATTTTAACCGCTCTGTTTATGAAAAGCCATCTGTGACTGAGACTTCAATGGGAAATCCAATTGTTGAGTAAGGTTTTATCAAAGGGGCCCATGGATTACCAGTTCGTCGGACTATATCAGCCTGTCAGTTAACCGCAAGAGGCCACACACTAACAGTTCTCTGTCAGTTTTCGGCCTGACAACTAACACGAACCGATAGTGTGTGGTCGCTTGACGATTCCGGTCAGCGCCGACAGATATCGGCCGGACAGTATGTGGTCTTGTAGCGAAAACTGACGACTCTCAACCGCTTATGTGTGTAGACGTTATTGGCCTAGGACGGCAGGCCCCCCGTTAAGGCCAGAGACTGCTGGCGGAGTGGTAATCAGTGGGCCCCTTAAGTAAACTAGCCGGAACCTAACCTGAAAGGGACTGGGCCGTCCATGTAATATCAAATGATATTTCGTACATAAGTTCCCATAAGGCCCAGGCAAAGATGGCGAGATATGTATATCTGGATGGAGACCGAGAAGAAAGGTCTTTGCCCAGCAGTGGGACAGCATATAGGCTTTTAATAATAAATATATATAACCTAGCTAGCCAAGGTCTGGTACAGGTCCTTGACGTAGAACACTTACTTTTGACGCGCATCGTTTAGCATCTGCTAACTGGGGCGGTTGGTAAGAAGTAATTATGGTCAGCAACGGAATAGTTAAAGGCTTAGCTGCATGAAGCTTATGTATGTTATATTAAATAAGTAGAAATATAATAGGTATATTAACTAGTTTTATTAACTTCCTCACCAATTGCCTGAATAAAGTGGTAGACTTATAATAACAACATAGGGCGATTCGGTCGGAATGCTCGGAGCAAACTTTTTAGGTTGGTTGAGCGTGGCTGTGAATACTCAATCATTCAAATAAATTTCTTCTTTAAAAATCAACTAAATAGCTCATGTAAATAGCTCATTTTTAACGTCTCAAAAATACATGACTTGACTATAAATACAAAGGACGTTGCCCCGTGGGCCCGTACTCCATCTAGATTAAACGAGACTTTGATCTCACTTCGTTAAAAAGAAAACTTCGAGATGTTTTTATTAAAAAACCGCTCCTTTGTGTTCCGCGGATCCTACTTATAGTGCAGAGTCCGAGTAAAGTTGCGATGACCTTATTGTACTTTTATACGATATCGGTGCAATTATGGCACTGCCATACAAGCGTACTATTTACCTAATGATAATCAACACGTAATCAACTACCGTTTCTTGTAGAATCCCAAACTGTAAGACTTCTGCTGAAACAATATCTCAATCTCTCATCATGGTGTATGTGAAATAAAATAAATGTTTGTAAAACTTTTGTTACTTATAGACAAATAATTAAACTACTTACATATACACAAATATAAAAAGGATTACATTGACATACGTTAGGATACTTTAACATATGTCGAGTGGTTAAATATTGAACGAAATTTAACGTAGGTACAGAAAAAAACCGATATATATTTCACTGAATAAAATGAATACCTACGTAATAATATAGATAGACAATTAAATAAATCGAGGTAGATAATAGAATATTAAAGAACAGGAAAAATTGCATCTCAAAATATATAGGCATAAAACACATCGAAAGCTTAAAATATGACCGCTTAACCGCAGCGCACACTAGAAAGAGAGATCGAATAACGATCAATATGAATAATAAAAATGCGAATACAGGAGGTCTAAGGAGCACATTGACAAAGGATGTCGGACCATCAGTCCGCATCTGCCAACTCAATATAGAAGGCATAAGCCGATCTCAATCTGACTGTAATATATATTTTTATAACCAGTGTGTAAACGCCATACGATAAATAAATGAAATATATATGTTTTGTATTTTTTTTTCTGTTTAACACAGAGGCAGATCAAAAGGATCTGTCTCTCCGACTATAATATTTTAGTGTTCGGATGGCAAGCATTTTGCTGTTTTTTGTACATATTCTTTTGTGAGTTTTAAATTTATAAAACCCTACCGCTTGTTTATAAGCGATTTTTGTTCATATAAAATTTAAGCGAAGAAAAATTGTTTCATCAGTCTTCAAAGTAATCATGGTTTCGGGCTATTACTCAGAATAAATTATTAGATTTAACAGATAATTGTTTATTGTGTTATCATAAAATAAGTGTTTGCATTCCTGTCTGATTTAGTGCGCGGTTTTTTACGGAGAGATTAATGAATTACTTAGTTTTTCTTGGACATTCTGCTCCAAAATCAATGAACCTAACTATCTACATGAAATCCTGTCTTGATTATTGCGTTTCGTGGTTTGAACATCCTTGTTGGTCAGTCAAAGGATAGTCAAAGGATTGAATAGTAACTAGACAAATTTGAAAAGGACTGCAGTTTTAAGGTTTCGTTACTATCTATACATACCAACGAACTAAACGAACAAGTAGTCTGACTAGTGACTAGTCTGTGTCGCGTCGCTAGCGACTTAACTGTACACTGACAGTTTGTATACCTTATAACAAAACCCATAAGGTCCACCGATGGACAGTTAAGAGTGTTGCTATTTGTATTGCGCGCAATTTGACACTGCATGTCAAGTATTGTAATGCCGCACGGAGGCCGCACGGAGGTTTGACATGTATCATTTTATTTCAGCCAATCACAACTTTTTTAAATAGCGGGAAATGGTGTACATATTAGGTAATATTCAAAGCTGCGAGTGGGATATGTATATTTAGGTATGGGAAGAGAGTGATATGTGCCAGTTGTGTCAGTCATATGGACCGTTTTTCGAAATGCCAAAAATGTATTTGAGAGCTTCGTCTATATTATATTCAGTCGCTGCTACATTAAACACTGGTCCATAAAGCATAGGGAAGTATGAGACCATCTCGTATCCATCAGATCCACTAATTACGTTTTAAGCGCGTTTGCGCCACCGGCGGCTTTCACGACGGTTTGCGAAATGTTTTTTCCGAGGACGCGCCGTGATGCAACTTGCGTCTCAATGCGTGCCGGACGTTGACGTACGGATTCTCGAAATAGTGTACTTACTTAGGGAATCATGGAAAAGAACATTTTTCTTCACATTAAATCGTATAATTTCGAAAGGTTTTTTTTCTAATCAGTTACCATAATATACCAATAGCTTATAGGTTGCTTGATCGTTTGTCCTAAGCATGACTGTTTGGCCGGACAGGCCAATTTTACGACGAATGTATAATTTAAAGTAGGCAAGGCACATACATAATAATATAGGTACTTAATTCTAGAATCGGCTAGATGTGTTCAATTAGAAATAGAGGGCATAATGCAAGGTCAGAGCATTGTCTTGTAGTATCAGAAACGCTCACGTATGCACTAGATACGTACTGGATACACCGGTTTGCTATTTGAGATGTAGTTTGACATATAACAGGTACTGGTACATTCCAAATCTTTAATGTAAAACATTTCCTAGCTAAGACTTTTTTGGTGGTGTTATTTTACACAAACTCTGACCACGCTAACTTTGCACAAACTTGGCAGTAATAAATAATAAATAAATAGATGTAATATGTTAGAATCAATAAATATCCTTATAAGTTCTATACTTGACTCAGCACTTGACATGAAAACTTAGCGTTGTCCGACTCTAAGAGCCTTAAATTTCCATCTGGTGACCACAGGTGATGGCTTTATCACGTGATAAAACGTGTCACTTTTTAAACCCATGCGATTGCAGGCATTGTCATTATCACGCTGTCATATAGACAAATGCGAACATCATATCCGTAGGTAGGTATAGATAGGGTCGCTGCGTTCTTCGTCCATCTTGTTATGCCTCACCCATCTTACACGTGACGGACACCAGCGATAGACATACGAATTCCCATAATCATTGTTTCCTGTTGATCATCTTTTACTCGTACCTAGTTTCCAAGGGCGTTGTAATTGACATGCTATTCTTTAATTTTGACATTGTTTTTATTTTTTCAGGTCACTTCATAATGTCACAAAGAAGGCTACTGGTTGGCGCCATTGGTAAGTTTAACATGATTAGATGGTAGATTTCAACAACAGGTATTCCAAAATATAATACAAAGGCCACTTTTATCGTTGAATTTGTATGTTCTTTAAAATAAAAGAAATGGTTTTGTTATAATTTTAAACTAACAAGGGGACTTAATCGCGTAAAAAACTTACGTTTATTTATGAGTGAAAATCGTGTTAGTTTAAATCAATATATGGATTTGTTAGCTGTACGTCCAATACGCAATTCGTCCAAATCGTATTTCGTCTATTCGTCTACGACGCACAATATTGTCTTCGGTTACCGCGGTAGTTACTCATGAAATTAAACTATGAAAACGGTTTATAAACGAATAAATTCAATATACGCGATATAATCCGTTTTCATAGTTTTATTTGTCGTCTACTACGCAGTTCATCCATAAAATGATACGTCCTTATCGCGATTTGTCAATACGCATCAGTTCTTCCAAATCGAGATTCATCATTATATACTTATGTCATATATATGTACATATTATGTTTCGTATTGGACGTACAGCTAACAAATCACTTTTACTATTTTACCAACCACGAAATAGTCAAAAAATGGCTGTTTCATATATGTACATATTTTAGCTGATCCGATGTCGATGTTTTCTATAGGAGAGGCAAGAGGATGGCGTATAAATTCACCTTTATATTGCTAAGGGTTGAAAATATGACTGAGGATAAATAAATAAAAGTGTTGAAATATTAAATTAAAATAACACCACGCATAGATATCTCAATAATAGTTACTTATTTATATCATTATAGCCTACAAATAGACCTTACCTGGAAAATGGTTCAGTAATTTTTCTTTCAAAATTGGATTTGAGCAAGCCTCGGGAGAAATCCACAAGACAGGTTCAGGAAGTATAAATATCTAAGCAAATCCGTTGCGGTGTGAATATAAACTCCTCACTAGCGTTCAAACAACCCCACTGTCCACTCTTGGTTTTCTAAAAACGACCTAAAAGCAATGCTACATTAATTTTATTAGCGAATAATTGTAGAACGGGATATGCCCTTCTGAATTTACTGCTTGTAAGGGATCGTTGAGCCGATTATCGAATCGGTTTTCTAAACATGCAGCTACAAAATATATATTTTACTATTTGCTCGATAAATCGTAGCGAGTCAGTTTTCAGTTTTTAGAAGTAGGTACTTACAATGGTTATGTTAGGTTGTGCAAAATCAGCAATGTTATTATCAAGACAAAATATCTAAATGTAATGTGTCCATACAATGTTATGTTCTTTAAGCGTAATAAAAATAATTGGGGTGAATAATAGTGTGCAAAATTTTTGCAATAGCAGCACGGGATCCGGTGGCTGCCCCCAGTTCAGTGCCACATTAAAAAAATTCACCCTGCATGTTAAACTACAGACTATACTTTAGTCTTCTGTAGTACCTACACCTAAAGCATACGAGAGAAGTGTGCGGCGCCGACACGAGACACTTTACATATTAAAAACTTTTGCTTCATCATAAATACGGATTTTATCCAACTCTGCATATTATTTTCATAATCCGATATGCGGGATATGAACGTAGAACTTTCAGATTATTCCACTCGTATTAAATAGTTGGAAACCTTACTGTTCCGTTTAATTTAATCACAGTTTTTTTTAACAATGTTAAATTTCTATTAATTGTGGAAAATATAGCAAATGTTGCAGACTTGTTTTATTTTCGATATTGTATGTAGGTAGATATAGGTACCTACTTAGCGGAAATATTACCTACTTAGATACTTGCTTGATTTAGAGCACTGAAGCACAGCCATAAAACCGAGTGACTTTCTACCTCGGCTTCTATATAATAAAAATAAAACGTCATATAAACATATTCCCTTCAAGGTAGACGCGTTCATTTTAGTTCCAATGTCACCTTTATGGTTAGCTTTTATATTTCATACAACCTTAGAAGTGGTTGTAAAGTCGCTTAGAGACAGTTTAGTATCCCTCATAAACTGTATAAAGCAAAGATGAATTATTTCATTTCTGAAGTCTATTATACTTGAGGAGTTCCGGTCTTTGGAATAAAATTTATGCGCTAGCCTGAATTTAAAATGGCACACCAAAAATCTTTTACCTTTATGAAGCATAAAGGTAATGGCGGCCTAGCTAAGGTGATGATCGCTTGATGGACCATCATACTGGCCCACTAAGATGGGCCAGCGTGTAGAGAGGGTAATGGTGTCGGATGGCTTATGGCGCGGCGAGATGGCGATGGGATGGCCACGGTCTCGGTTTTTCATCCGCACATCAAAGTGGGCCAACGATGGTGCGTACGCATCTACACGTGGCCATTCCATAGTGCGTGCTCTCGACCATCGCATGGCCATCTCGCTGGCCCAGCGCTGGGCCATCGTGTACAGGAGCCATAACCATCGCATGGTCATCTCGCTGGTCCAGCGCTGGGCCATCGTGTATAAGGGCCATAAAAAGCTATGTGTGTTTTAAAAACGCTTGTTAATGCGGGGTTTACTAGAGGTAGTCTGTGTGGCACACTTTTCGAGATTTTAAACGTTTCCTCTAAGCTTGCTAGTAACTCGTTCTCCCTTAAAGGCACTGTTACATCAAATGACGGATTTTGTCCATTCATAGGTACAGTTAACACTAGAAATAGGAACGATTTTCCAAAAATATATCCAATAACACTTACTATTTACATTGTTAAACGACCGGTCTGGCCTAGTGGGTAGTGACTCTGCCTGCGAAGCCGATGGTCCTGGGTTCGAATCCCGGTAAGAGCATTATTTGTGTGGTGAACACAAATATTTGTTCCTGAGTCATGGGTGTTTTCTATGTATACAAGTATGTATTTATCTATATAAATATGTATATCGTCGCCTAGCACCCTTAGTACAAGTTTCTTAGTTTGGGGCTAGGTTGATCTGTGTAAGATGTCCCCTAATAAAATGAAATAAAGTTATTAGGTATTTTCCTTATGCCGTTATGAAGATCCTGGGAGGACTGATATGACTGATATGATGATGATGAGTTCCGGGGGTTCCTAATAAATCCAAAAACCTAATCCATTGAGTTGCCTATAAAATGTCATAGATTTATTTGGGTCTAACACCAAACTGTGTTCACGCCTTTCCTGTAGACATACCCAAAAGCAAAGATATATATAACTCCGTCTTATTATATCCTCTTTGCCAAAAGTGAAGGGCTATTAAGGTTAATTATCTTATTTAACCCTATCCACATGAAAAGGTACTCCTTTTATTTGGACAAGTATGATAAAATCATTACCTACGTGCCCACAAGCTGTTTACTATTGTCCACAGGAGAGAAAACTGTACAGTTCGGACCATGACGAACACACAAGTTTTCTTTCCTTGTGTATAATCATTGTGGTTTTAATTTTTAATAATATTTTGTAAAAGATGTGTAAGAAAGTTATTCCTAAAAAAATATCAACGTATTTTCTATCAATATCTCAATGTATACGTATTACTATGCTTGCAATATTTAAGTGACAGAGAGAGAGAGAGTGGTTTTGATATATATCTACGTAAGTACCTACATATTTTTTTATATTCTCGGTAGACGCACAGGACACAGGCCTTAAGAAACGTTACACCTACGTACCCATCATCGGCACATTGTAAAAGAACAATGCAATGTGAACAAACGGTGGCCTTTAGATAATTAATCTGGACGGCGGCATGCGGGATGGAAGCAGCCAGAAAATAAACTGCGTGTGCCATGACAATGCCGATAAGATGTTTTATAATACCTATTGTGCGTTGTCATAGATATTTCTATTTAATTTATCATTTTGCACAAATTAAGTACGTAGACTGAATTACTGATATTTGTGTAATATCAATGACGGCCTTCTAGTTAACATCTTCACGGTGATAACGCCTCTCTGGCTACCGACAATACGTTTTGCATGAAAAAGACAATGAAATCAATTATTTGTTGAATTTTTTTTGTTCCACTCAGTCAATATGCAGATTCCTGCCAAAAATGTATTAGAGAAAAAAACAATGATATAATTCTTAAATTGTTTCTTTTTTTAACTAAAGTAGGCAAATCCTGTAAGTAGGTACAGATGTAAGTTTTTGTTTCGCTCATTTAGTTGTTATTACCAAAGATAGATATAACTCCGTAATAGATGGATACAGTCTAAGGAAAAAACGTGCCTCGAAAATCAAGAAAATTTGATTCTCGTTCAGAGGGCGCTACTAGTTTTGGCCTACAGTCGTATAGATGGCGTTGACGGTTTCGTTTGTTATTTAACAATTTTAACGCATATCAGTGAAAGAACATGGGTCAAAATCATTAAAATAAATTAATGCAAATAAAAAAAATCATTTATCTATATTTAAATACATTTTATCGTATTTTTACAAATCTTCAATTTTAGTTTTAAAGTGTGTCGACAGATGGCAGTGAATTTACTGGGGTTACAAAATTTACTATGACAGTACCGCTCTAGTATAAGTTACTCTATGGTAATATCAATGACGGCCTTCTAGTTAACATCTTCACGGTGATAACGCCCTTCTGGCTACCGACAATACGTTTTGCATGAAAAAGACAATGAAATCAATTATTTATGTTGTAATTTTTTGTTCCACTCAGTCAATATCAATATGAAGATTCCTGCCAAAAATGCACTAGAGAAAAAAACAATGAAATAATTCTTAAATTGTTTCTTTTTTTAACTAAAGTAGGCAAATCCTGTAAGTAGGTACAGATGTAAGTTTTTGTTTCGCTCATTTAGTTGTTATTACTATAGAGGCGACGTACCAAACATTGAAATTGTCGCAATTACAACCTGTACCACGCGACCAAAACGTTGCGAGATTCACGTTCCGCTTCTATGGTTTGATGCCAAAACGGCAGCAACTCATGGCGCAAAATACTGGTTCTCTGTGCCGATTGTATACGCTAGTAATGTTCAATGGTTTTGCTTGGAGTGTTTATGCATGGAACCGTCCTTTTGCGAGGGACGCAGTAAGTGAGAGGTTAATCCAAACATATTTAAGTATTCATAAAGTACCTAATTAAGCTGAGTTAAGGCGCACCGAGCTTGATCACTAAGCACATTTTTTTTATTTTATTATAAACTGATCGGCGATTGGCCCTAGTCTCACCTGATGGAAAGTGAAGACAGGGCCTAAGATGGAGCTCACCGGTTCAGTAACAGCCTATTCACTCTAGTTTTAAAGAGACCAAGGTCATATTGATCAGGGAATACAGATGGCGGGAGCGCATTCCATTCCTTAGCCGTCCGTACCAAAAAGGAGGAGGCAAAACGTTTCGTCCGAACGAATGGAATGTGGACCACGAACGGGTGCATTCGCTCCCCGCGCCTGGATGTCCGATGATGGAAAGGGGAAGGTGGGATCAGGTCGTGTAGTTCCTGTGCGCACTCCCCGAAATGTATCCGATAGAACACCGATAGGTAAGCGACTCGACGGCGATGCTGAAGGCTCTGTATCCTTGACTTGACAGATGGGTCATCGCCAAAGAGTCTATGAGCCCGGCGCTCTATTGAGTCCAGGGCCGCCAGCTGATATTTGGAAGAACCGTCCCATAGGTGGGAGCAGTATTCCACGCACGAGCGTACCTGTGCTTGGTATAGGGAGAGAAGCTAATTCGGCGTGAAATACCGCTTCACCTTAAATAGGACACCAAGTTTTTTGGCAGCAGTTTTAGCCCTAGACTCAATAGTCGACCCGAAGTTTAAGTTTGATTTTAAACTTAGTATAGTAGTCTCTATTATTTACGCAAATTTTAATTTGCTTCCCTGTCACACGAATCCACGTCGCAGCAGTAATGCCGCCACAGTAATGCAGCTATAGTTACCGTTCGAATGTCACCTTATCTTTATCATACCAAAGACCTATGTAACTCCGTATAAGATGTACAGTTTAAATCAAGAAAATTTTATTCTAAGATAGATGGCGCCTATACCTTTTACATTTAAATACAAATAAAAAAATCATTTATCCATATATATATATATATATAAGTTTTGTGATATTTTTATACATTTTCATTTAAGTTTTAATCGTGTGTCGATAAATTTACTGTGACTACAAAATTTACTATGATAATAACCCTCTATCCTATATAATATTCTCTTTGATGTTACGCATCTTGTTGGCAAATCTTATGTATAATGCCGTAATGCCCCACAGTCCTCACGAGACTTAGTGTGAGGGCTATTGTTTGCTCTATATAGAAGCTGTTTTACATATTTTACAAGTCATGTTTTACTTAATAATGTTTTATATCAATTTGGAAAATAAATATTTTTAAGTTATTTTTGAGTTAGAATCATCTCAGTGACTATTCTTCAACGTTGAATAAATAAAAAATAACAAAATAATAATAATTCTTTCATTAGTTATTGGTCGCATGTGGTATTAAGTGGTCCAACTCTGGGTAAGTTAGACCACTTAATACCTGAGCAAGTTAATCCCCCTAACTAAATAGATAGTTAAATTTAAATCCCTAATATAATTCGTCTCATAATTAATTACTCTATCATAATAACCATTTAAATTAAATACGAGTTTAAAATAATTACTATAATTGCTAGTCACATTTGGGAGCGCTATTTGCGTAAATTCAAATGAGTATTTGAATTGCGATATTTGGAATGTTAAACAATAATATACCAGTATCTATGCATCGGTAATATTAATAAGGCAGCCTTGAGTCACGTTTAGTTTTTTATTACTTACTAATCTTACTATATAATGTACTCATATATTTAAATAACAACATTTACCCGTGATTTCGTGCGCGTAGGCGTTGTAAACTTTCATCCCAATTTTATACAGGGTGGCAAAAAAATTAGTGCATTCGTGTTGCCAGGGAGGTTTTGAGATTATACATTTTTTTTTAAATCCCCTCCCATAGAAAATGGACCAGACAAAATCTATGAAACAGTCAAAATTTTTTTCGTGATTTCGGGGTTGGTCCCATAGTAAAGGTTGCTCAGTATAATCCCAAAACCTCCCTGGTCAAAGGACTTCCTCTCACGCGCGACAGGGTTTGAGTTATAGTCTCCACGCTGGCCCGATGTGAGTTGGAGACTTCACATACAACTTTGAATTACCTAGTTGATGTATGACTTGTATGAGCCTTTGGATTGTATTTCAAAAAATCATTAGTGGAGCTCTATAGCGTTTAAAGGATATGTTTTATATTTCTAAGGGCCACTTGAACCATCCCACTAACCCGGGGTTAACCGGTTAAACCTGGAGTTACCATGGTTACCAGTACAATTTGAGGTTAACCGTTTAACCCCGGCACAGAATAAGTAATTAGTATTATCATACAGAACGGCCACGCACCATTCGAATTACCTCGCCCAGTGACAGCAGATTGACGACCTTTTGCCGACCGCTCAGTACTGTTTTTAAGCAACTTACTCACACTATGACGCATGCCGCGTGTACAGACGTGCCGTTCACACATAGAAACGCAAGTGATTTTTTATGTATAGCGTCTCCGCCGTGTGACCCCGGGTTAGTGAGATGGTGCAGTGGCACTAAGTTCTTTACCAGTTAGGACAGTGGACTTAACTGAGCATTGGTGGACCTTGGGGCCTAGAATTATCCAATCGTAACTTAAATAATGTATGGAAATAGTCACGTGCCATTTCGTAGCATGTGGCACTCCATACATTTTTTATTTTCGTTTGGCGTTTGTTGGCTAGGTCCCATACCTTCGACAATAATCAGTTAACAGTGTGGATGATGGGGTATATATAACGAAACTGTTTTATGTAAAATGTGATATTACATACATACATAGGATACACGCGCAAACAAGTGGGGCTTCGATTCAAATTCGATTCCTTGATGCTCACGCGTATCCATTTCAAGGTAAGAAATGTATAGATTATATGCTACGAGTATGATAGTATAATCCCGCATAAAATGCCGCTCGAAGTTTTTAGTGCCGATCTCTTCTCAGGTCTGAGGTTAGTTAGATTAGATAGTTTTTCTGGGCATTTTCCGTAAATCGACATTCACCGAGTCAGAGGTAAGCGCATTAATATTAAGCGCCACTTGCAAATTGTAAAGGGGTGTAAGGGTTATAAAGCCAAATTTTCTGGTTGAACCTTAATCCGCATATACTCGTTGGGGTAGGTGTACCTTTTCTATTAACCTTTCATAAAATAACATAAAATAAACTAGCGACCCCCCCGGCGTCGCACGGGTAGTTCATCCAATTTATACAAAACCATAACAAATTATACACCTAAACCATCCTCAAGCATAACTCTATTTATAGGTGAAAACCGCATGAAAATCCGTTCAGTAAGTTTTATATCTGAGTCTAGTTTTTTTATAGTTTTTTATTGATGTGTGTGGTGGTCAAAAATCTGTGGTATCAAACTTCAGTTGTGCTGTGACTAAAACTTCGGTCATCAAGATCCTTATCAAGTAATATTTACGTATATATATATATATATATACGTTACGTATATGCAAAGGATACTTGTATGGAAACTCCCAAATAAATAATTTTAAATACAAGCTTGCCGACTGTATATTTTATGAATATTACTGCAGATGAGGCAATCGTGAGAAGTCATATTGTTACGTACGTACTTTCTCTAAATGATGACATATGACGAAAACGAAACAATGACGGAAATTGTTACAACACTTTCACCTTTCGTGACATATGTGCATGGTGATGCAGGCATCAGCAATTAGACATTGTTTGCGAAAATCATATATAGGTAGAAAGCCAATATGTGACATAGAAGTGATATCTCAGTCATCTAAATTCTAAATCATTTTTGGGAGTAATGGAATCCTTTGTTGTGTCCCACGTCCCACTGCTTATCATCATCTTCCTCACGTTGTCCCGGCATTTTGCCACGGCTCCATGGGAGCCTGGGGTCCGCTTGGCAACTAATCCCAAGAATTGGCGTAGGCACTAGTTTTTACGAAAGCGACTGCCATCTGACCGTCCAACCCAGGGGGGAAACTAGGCTTTGTCGGGATTAGTCCGGTTTCCTCACGATGTTTTCCTTCACCGAAAAGCGACTGGTAAATATCAAATGATATTACGTACATAAGTTCCGAAAAACTCATTGGTACGAGCCGGGGTTTGAACCCACGACCTCCGGATTGCAAGTAGCACGCTCTTACCGCTAGGCCACCAGCGCTCTGCCACGTCCCACTGCTTATCTTAAAAAAATATTGACATTCTCACAATTAATCTTTTTAACTTTTTCACTAACCCCCTAATAAAGTGGCTCCTATAATGTTTAAGTCATTTATCTACATTACATGCCCGTCTTTGGGTCACAGTTACATAGGTACGAGTAACATGTGTCCCAAATTTTATTTTAATTGGTCCAGTAGGTACTTTCGGAGCAAATATGCTATGATTGCTGTGACCGACGAATAGACAGACAAACAGATAGACCACGAGTGACCCTATAATTCCGTTTTTTTCCTTTTGAGGTACGGAAGCCTGAAAAGTAAACATTTCGCTAGCAGACGAGTGGTGTGACTTTCAAAGAAAAGGTCGTATCAAGTTTCATTACTCTCATTATCTGTACTATTTTCCGGGGTGTTACTCTTTATCAATATTATCATGTACCTTTTTGGGCCTCAATAACGCTTTTGTGCCTATGCTGATAAATTCAACTTCATTCTTGTAGTAAGGTTTTTATTTGTTCGTTATACCAATGATGTTCTCATTTCGGATATGACAGGTTGGAATGGGCCTAGGGATTCTTCTTACAGGAAAATATTTATAGAGGAAAACTTGATACTTTCGCCATAAATATATGTAGTGTATCGGATGCACTAAGTGGCGTGTTATATTGTCCTATTCAAATAAACTTCATCTGAAGCGCGGAACTTAAAGTTCTGGCATTGAATTTAGTTTGCGAGGCGCTGACAGTGCTTCAAGCAGTAGCTAAACTAGTATGATCGGCTTAAGTGTAAAGCCACTAAGAAAAAAGATCTTAAGCGATTTTGTCTTTCAATTGAATGACAAGTAAGTACCTTATCCAAACTTCCACTTGCATATTTGCAATATTAATAAGATTAAGCCTCACAAGAACTTAGCCACCGCCATAAATTACGCTCTCTTTTTAATTAAAACTACTTACTCACTTTAAAAAAAAACAATACAAGACACATCCTATGGCGCTAATCATAAACGCGCTACAACCTACAACCTCAATTAGCTATTCATCGTTTGTCTTTACCTGTCATTTTGGCTTTTGTATTTATTTTGTAACAAGGGGTTAAATTAAAATATAAATTAACTAACGGAGGCAATTTAACTTTTATATAATATAGATGCTATAATATGGGGGCTAGGATCTAAAAGGCTTACCTATACCGGGTGGGGCTTATAACATAAGCAAAAATTAAACGGTAGGCTGTACTCCTCACATTGACCAACATTTTTACAGCGACTTTAAAAATAACGCGTTTTGATTTTAAGTACACTTTTAAGTTTATTCTAAGACGCAATGTATTGCGAATTTTTTCATGTTTAAAGCGTGACAAGCAACGTCAATTACAACGATAATGGCGTACATTGAAGACAATATTTAATTTGTATGAAAAATAAGAAATCTAAAGGCTTTTTAGTTATTGAAGAAAAGTGTCATAGCTTGAGGAGTACAAACTATGTTTTAATTATTTGCTCGTGTTACAGGGCTCACCCGGTATAAAATGTGCTTTTCACTTCTCAGTCAAGACACAGGGGTACAAAGGGGTTACACCCCTGAACACCCTCAACCCGGGCGTAGGCGTTGGCACGCTCGACGTGATGTCATAAAACATGAATATTTATTATCAAAAGCAAGTCTTAGTAATTTTCCAATAATCAATACCTACTGTGACTTCAGTGAAGGGTTGCGGTTCGAGCCCTGTAACTGAGTCACGTTGATTGCTGCTAATACAGGATGGCCCGAAAACACGTTGCCAAAAAATATAGGAATATTTTTCTTACTTACTCGGCGCTGTAAGTTCAGGACTTTCTCTCACTCTCACCGAGCCCATTCATCATTGTCCATCGCGGAATTCGCGGATATCATTCTATTGGCCTCTTGGCTAAAGTTTGATTTTTACGTTAACTTAGAAGTTTGATTTTTCCTCAGCTTCAAGGGACCGTAGACCTGAGTATATGATAAAAATGCGGTGTGTAGTAGATTAGATAGGTTCGTCTTTGCATTAAGAAAATTAAGATATACTGTTAACTTTGAGGCAGCTGTCACAGCCTATCACGGCGTGGTATCGTCAGTGCTAAATTATGGGCTATTACTGTGGGGAAATTCGGTAGATGTCGAAAGAGCATTTCTATTGCAGAAAAAATGTGTCCGTGCAATAATGAGAGCCTGGGTGACTGATAGCTGCCGACCACTATTTCAGAAATTAAAAATATTACCGCTGCCTATTAAAAAAGCATGTTTACTTGTAAAAAACCGTCCAGATTTGTTTAAAAATGAGATCTGAATTCTTCTGAAGCCAGAGAACTGAATACCAAAATCTTCTTTATCAACCCCGGTGTAACTTGGATATATATAAGAGGAATGCGTACAATATGCGTACAATTTGCCCAACAGTATAAAACAACTAAACGCTATGGAATACAAAAAAAAAACTATAACTAGTTTTCTGTTAGAGCACTGTTTCTATAGCGTGAAGGAATATTTGGAATGTAATTTGCAGTAGTACCTAAGAATTAATGGTTGAAAAATGTATTCTTATTATTAATTAATTAATATAATTTTAAGCGACTGAATACTGTACACCATATTTTAACAAAACGACACCTGTATTTTAGAATTAAGTATTCTTGCAAATAAAGGATATTTATCTTTATCTTATCTTTAAGGGTCGAGATAAAGGGTCTTGACAGACGGACGGACGGATAGACAACAAAGAGATCCTATAAGGGTTCCGTTTTTACCTTTTGAGGTACGGAAGCCTAAAAAAATAAACATGTTAGATTTGGAAAAAATGTGGATATCTAAGGGATTTGCATATTTATAAGATACCTACATATATTTTTTAATTTTAATTGGGCACTGGAATGTATGGTTAAAAATTATTCGCTATATTTGATCCCACCTGTATATTAAGTTATTTCAATCGTCATTGCTTCTATAGAACAAAGCCTTAATTTGATGCCTTTGGAACAATTTATACTTAGGTATTCGTATTCAATTATAAGAATTTGATTGATGTACTATTATGAACAAATCAGATTGTATGAAATTAACACAGAGCGCAGAGATTAAGTGTTTTATGTTTCCTTAGATTGATTTACATACAACAAACGTGATTTTTTGTCGTTTTTAGGGTTCCGTACCTCAAAAGAAAAAAACGGAACCCTTATAGGATCACTCGTGCGTCTGTCTGTCTGTCCGTCTGTCCGTCTGTCACAGCCTATTTTCTCCGAAACTACAGGACCAATTAAGTTAAAATTTGGTATACATATATAAGTTTTTGACCCAAAGACGGACATGTAATGTAAATAAATTAATTTTAAACACGGGGGCCGCTTTTGGGGGGTAAATGAGAAAATTAAAAAAATAAAGTTTTTCAAACTATATCGTCGTGTTACATATCAAATGAAAGAGCTCTTTGTGAGAATCTCAAATGTATTTTGTTTATAATTTTACGATAAACATTTAAGAAGTTATTCAAGAAAATAGGCAAATAATGACCATTCCCCCCCCCCTTTATCTCCGAAACTACTGGGTCTAAAATTTCGAAAAAATACACATAATAGATCTTTACCTAAAGATGACAGGAAAACCTATTAGAAATATGCAGTCAAGCGTGAGTCGGACTTAATTACTTAGTTTTTGATCCGACCCCTACTGGTTTTTTAAAGACATTTCACGCACGTTTCACATAAAAAATACATTGTTTAAATTGTGTGAAGTACGGAACCCTTGGAACGCGAGTCCGACTCGCACTTGGCCGGTTTTTTTGTGAAATGGTACGGAACCCTTCGTGCGCAAGTCCGACTCGCAATTGGCCGTTTTTTTAATTACCTTAATTAAAAAAACGATTTTAGTTCAAAATATTTGCAAATGTCGTAATTTTGTTATTTTTTTTTTAATAAAACTAAACTAAAATAATTTTAGTTTATGTTTGGCCGGGCCTTATGTAATTCTTGTAATTGAGTCCTCAACTACTAAATATTTATGCAAATCAGTGTCGTGTTAGAACTATTATTACTTTATGTTACAATGTGTTTAATTTATGGGAAAATTGCAACGAAAGTAAGCATTTTAATTGGTTTTAACTTGAATCCTGTGTGCACCTGTAGCTGTAACGCTCCGCTAGTCACTTGGCAGTATAGTGATGGAGTGATTTCTAAGATGGCGATGAGTGAATTGTCTATTTTTGTATGGGATTTTGAACAGCGCGCCAAGCGGGACGTTGTGGAAAATCAAAATCCCATACAAAATACAAACGTCACGTCACGCTATCGAATGAAATGAACACTAGGGGTACAGGAACGGGGATCATGAGTTGTTGTAGATACGAGTAGTACACGTAGGGTTGCCAACTGTGATTCAGAGATTCGCGGTACATTTACGATCACATTGCGGGACCAGGCTTAAAACCGCGGGACACCAACACGCGACCTCACTCTCACTTAATGCTTGTTTGCCACCGACGTGGTATAAAATAAGTCACATTTGTTTTTGAGGAAAAGGGTGGTGCAAAAACCAATACCTACAAAATGTCTAATAAAACCCACACGTGTACCGGACGGGAAGTCCTGCCAAAGATTGCATCTTGCATCCAATTTGTTCCTCATACACGCATTATCCCCTTTCACGGGAAAACCACTTAACGATGGACTAATTGGATTGGAAAATCGATGGAAAGTGGCCACCGGTGTACAAATTGGCGGTCTACGGTCTACTCGGAATATCAAGAGCGGCGTGCGAATTTTAAAAATCTTTCTGATTAGATACGAATTATGAATTGAAATTCCACAACACGTTTACTTTAAGGCGGTTCCCTGAGCCAGAAGGCGAAAATCTCCTTATATGATCATGTTTTTCTAAGCGGCTTTGATATTCGTAGACGTGGAAAAAATATATGTAGTTCTTGACTATATTATCTTTAACAATATAGTTTCCGATACACGAATTATGACACTTCGCTCGATACAATTAATTCCCAAAGTAACCTCTAACTCGGACTTTTAATCCTACTTGGTTATTTATTATGTGATACTATAAACAAAAAAAGAAGAAAAAACAATCTTAACATAAATAGTAATTTCATAGCTTTAGAATTTCGATATTGTAAGGTAACATTTTTAAAATAAATAAAAACCGACAAAATTCGATCAAAATTGACACTTGGCGCGTATGTTCTTTCCCGTTCTTTCTTGCGAAATGTGACAAAGACAGCGGTAAACCGATGGAACAGCCTTAACGGTACTTAGTCGTGTACTTTAAAATTACCTACCTCCGAAGTTCCGTTAATAAATAATAATGAAATTCCTTAGTTTTAAATAAGAGATTTTTAAGTTACGATTACTATGTACATAATTATCGCCCGGTAATATACCAAGTCAACCCACGACTTCTTTGATCGACTTTTCACACGTGCTAGATAAATGTTTAATTGTTGTATATTGTATATGCCACCACGGCGGAAAAAAAGCGTAGGTACGGCGTAGTGGCGATTAGACTACTGAGGAATGTTAGGAATGTTGGGCGTCATGACAGTGATGGTGACAGGTCTCATTTTATACGTACGGGCGCGGCGCACACCCCCCCATTTCCTCGACCTCCGAATGCACGGAATTGGCGCGCGGACAGTAGGTCCGCGTCGAAAGTATCTACCTACCATTCATGAGATATATCTGTAGGTAAGTATATAACTAGAACAATTAAACTTTTGCAAATACTGGACGCGAACTGTAGAAATATATCCAGTATTCCAGGTTGGCAGATACTTTTGGCGCCTTGTATTTTAAATTTGCCGCCTCGATCGATTCGATTCGATCCCGCCCCGCAGTTAAAATCCCGCCCCGCATGTATGCTGTCGAGAAATAGCCCTGTGGCTGTGGTCTTAATTTCAACACTAGACCGCTAATCGATGTGCTGGCACCTTTTGAAGCCGGATAATCTGACGACAATTTTTGGATTCCATGCAGCCTGTTGCGGAATTAATTACTTTTTAATCGCACTTCAAATTAGTTTTACTCAATATGTTTATACTGTATGCTAAGGGCTCGAATAAATCGTAAACATAATACTCGTAATTCATCTTTTGCGCACCGAAATGTAACATTTCTAAAAACATGGGCGACGCCAAAGGTTGGCAGGGGGGGGGGGAGGCTGCCCTCCCCCTGGAGAACAAAATTTCTAACTAAATGTATGCCCATCAGCTGACGCCCTTGTTTAAAAAAATGTGCGACTTTTTTAATAAAACTAATAATTATTCCGTGAATGTAACTTTTTTCTACTCGGAATCACAGCCTCTTTCCTTACCAACAGGGGCACAAAGTGTTTCAAATATTTCAAATATGTAAAGTAACACAATGAGAAAACAATTGTGGCATTTAGCTTTTAGGACGGAATGCTGGGTTGAAAAATAATAAAATCACCAAAAAATTTCACGGTAAAAAAGTGGAATACTTTTAACAAAATGTTCATATATCTATATGCTATATGCTATTTATAATAAAACACGCCTAAATATCCCACTTATCATGTCTGCCTGGTCCAGTAATGGTTGTAATTTTTCTTACATTTTCACCCACGCGTGCGCAACGAAAAAGCTTTCACCCAATGCTTCACCGCGTAGACAATGGCGTGGGAAAATGCAAAAATACAGCCGCGTTCGTGTCGGGCCACGCACCACCATTGGTTCAATTTGGTTCCGTACACTTTACTCGTGATCCGAGGAATTGTACAAACCCAGTTTGGCCCCTACTTCCCGCAGTTGGCGGAGTTTTGTTTTCATCACCTTGGCTATGGATAGAACCCTAAAAACGTTATCTAATTAATATGGCTAAAGCCATAAATATTTTGCGGTGAAAGTACAAATATTGGAAATTAAATGAATGATTCGATATGCATCAACACGACCGCGTCGTAAAGTTGAACGCCGGTTCGAACATAACTGAGTTTTATATAAACAATAGAATACACAATAACTTCACAACTTTCCATCTCGTCGATTGCCTAATAAAGCTAACTAAGGAACGAAGTAATTATAGCAAAGATCGAATCTTGGTTATGTTTCCCATGAAAATACGATGTTACCTACTGTGTTCAATACGGATAAGATGGTTGCGCTTTTACACACCTACTTTTTTTGGATTTTATGGACTAGTTAGACCTTTAAGACAAAAATCAGCGCTAGTCAACATTGCAGTAGTTAGCGGATAAAATAACGCGCCAAAAGTATTTGCCACGCTTTAATAGTTACTACAAAATACTTAGTGCCACCTGCACCATCCCTCTAACCCGAGGTTAACCGGTTAAACTTGGAGTTACCATGGTTATTAACACAATTTGACACTGGGTTAACGGTTTAACCGGTTAACCCCGGGTCAGTGGGATGGTGCAAGTGGCGCTTAGAGCGATACAATACATCTAGGTACAGTTTACGTTCAAACGTATTTGCCTCTCTCATTACGTACGCGTAACCAAATTCGCGTATATTGATGCCGATTGCCTACCAAACTACAAAATATAGGTATACATTTCACAGCATTGCCCATATTCCCTTCAAATTCGGAATCACGGAGGGAATCTATATAACCGAATAAGGGAATCTATATAACCGATAAAACCGAAAAAGGCACGGCGCAGGGATCCATAATTGGCCCAACGGAATACCTGCTATATGTTAATGATATGTGCAACATAATAACTGAGGGCTCTGTCTATCAGTTCGCGGACGACACATGCATTATCACAGCCGATCGTGACATAGCTGCCGCAGAACGCATAATGCAATCCAACTTCAATACCCTCTGCAAATGGGCGCACGATGTCGGTTTAGTAATTAACGCCCAAAAGACCAAGATAATGCATATTCGTTCAGCTCACAATAAAACTACTCATAATATTACTGTATTTGTACACCAACATAGCTGCCTGCACCAGCATAATATCACAACGTGTAACTGTGTAAAAATTGAAGTGGTCACAGAGCACATGTACCTTGGGTTAATAATCGACCACAGATTCAGCTGGGGACCGCACATTAATTATGTGTGCGATAAGTTGAGAGCCATCTTAAGTAAAATGTCAACATTAAGATATAAGTTACCGTACAAAACCCTACGTATGTTGTACTTAGCCCTTGCTGACTCTGTGATCGGTTACGCTCTGAGTACTTATGGTAAAACCTATAAAACATTTATAGAAAAAATATATAACTTACAAATAAGATTATTGAAGACACTTGTACCTAAACATATCAAAAAGAAGTACGAAACAGACTATTCCCAACTTTTCAAATACTGTAATATACCCCCAGTTCAAAATATGTGTAAACTAGCCATACTAACAGAATGCATAATGTTACTAAACTAAAAGAACACAAAAGATGTACAAAACTAAGAAGTCTACAGAACCAAAACAAATATTGTATACCCAAATATAACAACATATATGGCACTAGGCTGTACACATGTACATATATTACCTAAAATATTAAATGATCTGCCAGAAGTTGTTTGTGCTAAATATTTAAATGGTAAACATATAAAAAAATTCGTTAAAATGCACTTATTAAAAACTAACGACACAAGCTATGTTTTTTTTTTTATGATGAATAGGCAGGCGTTTGACCACGATTTGTATACTAAGAATCATGCTTATGATAAGATATAGGATATAATATTGTTTTTCTTTAAGTTATTCTCGAACTCCCCATCGGCACACAAACCTCCATAAGGTTTTGCCTACGATGGGTCTTGTAATGATCTAACAAACTGTAATTTCCTTATTCAATCCTTATTCAATAAAAAAAAAAAAATATAGATTCCCTTGAAATCCGGAATTACGGAAAGTCATTTTATTTCGTTTTGTATAGTGACACCAAACGTTAATTAGAAACCCCACTCCTACACGTGTTAACCGACACCGGGTGTTTTGTAATTGCATTCCCTCGGGCCTTGTTTCTATTTTAGGCACAGACGAAACTTAAAACTGCACTGGTTTCGTGATTTTTGGACTTTTCCTTTCTCGATTGTTAGGGAATGATTTCTTGCGTTGCTGGGAAGGCCCTGGGAATGTTGAAATATGCATTAAAATTGAGATAATTTCAAACAGAAACCTGTAGAGACAGACCACGCTAAGTTTTCATCATAATGACGCTTAAGTCATTAGTGCAAATTTGGGCTATTTAGAACATTTATAAAAAAACGAAATGACAAAAAACTACTTATTGTATAAATATCGAACCTGCTCAGAAAATTGCACGAGAATCAATTGAGATGTGTGAGTTATAGAGGAGAAGATCCGGACATACGAAAGTATTTTTGCCCAAGCTGAAACGGAGACCTTCGCTTTCACTCGCTCAGTTACACCAAGCAAAAACTTAATCTAATGAAAAAAAGAGACTTAATCTTAAAAAGTAAGCTATCGCAATTTTTGTAGTGTTAAAAAATGGATACCCGAATACAATAGTAATTTTTCCCGTGACGTGAATATCTCAAATTTTCCGAAATTTGCCGGGCACCTGGGCGCTCAGCCTTAAACTGCATCTGCAAACCTACATGACCCAATGGCATGCAAAATTGATGAATCACTTCAATAAAACCCAGCTTCGATTTCAAAATAATTTACTATAACTTGTATCTTTACAAAGCTGGTGTTTAAAAGCAACTAGCTGTGTCTAGTGGGGTAAGGTTCAAAATTGCGCGGACACTACAGAAAATACGACGTTTATTCTTTAATCGTAACGTTTTGGAACGCAAAGCTTTCATCGGCTGCTGTCCGTGCCTAACAGGTGTTACAACCGCAGATTCGATGCGGGCAAACATGGATGAATAAACAAAATGTTTCTAACAACAGACTGAAAAGTAAAAAGATACTGATTATGGACTGTTATGACCCACCTGCACTATCCCACTAACCCGAGGTTAAGCGGTTAAACCGTTAACCAAGTGTCAAGTTGTACTGGTAACCATGGTAACTCTAGGTTTAACCGGTTAAGCCAGGGTTAATGAAATGGTGCAAGTGGCCCAGAGTCACACGTACCATGTACCTAGCCGCCGCCATCATACAAAAAAAGTTACATTCTGAAATGACATGAAATTTGCCATGAGCATGACATGTATGAGACTTGTGTCTATGTCTGGTACTAGTTTTAGACAGTTTGTGTGATTCTCAAGAAGATTTATTAGTATTATTTATCTGAATCTTAATAGCTTAAGGCCGTTCCGTCGGTTTGCCGCTGTCTCTGTCACATTTCGCAAGAAAAAACGCGAAAGATCATGCGCGCCAAGTGTCAATTTTGATCGAATTTTGTCGATTTTTATTTATTTTAAAAACGTTACCCTACAATATCGAAATTAGATAATTACAAATTTTAAGCTATGAAATTATTACTTAAGTTAAGATTGTTTTTTCTTCTTTTTTTATTTATAGTATCACATAATAAATAACCGAGTAAAGTTAGATTAAAAGTCCGAGTTAGAGGTTACTTTGGGAATTAATTGTATCGAGCGAAGTGTCATAATTCGTGTATCGGAAGCTATGATATTAAAGATAATATAGTCAAGACCTACATATATTTTTTCCACATCTACGAATATCAACGACTCTTAGAAAAACAGGATCATATAAGGAGATTTTTCGCCTTCTGGCTCAGGGAACCGCCTTAACATTACCTATTTAATTATTGTAAAAATGTAAAAAGAACGCCTTAAACATTTTATTTTTCTTTACATAAGTAGTTCGGTATTAAAATAAAAGTTTATGCTTATTTTATGTACGTGCCAGTTTTTAGAGATCCCTAAAGTTGTCTACTTTCTTTCCGATACGGTCCTTATAACCCTTAGTTTCTCTGATAATTAGCACCATTCCATACAATATCACTTGCCAGAGATAAATTCCTCTAAGATTATATGTTTATTATAAATAAATTCCAAAGCCTCTTCATGATTTAACCGCTGAACCGATTTAGATAAAATTTGATATAGAGATAGTTTGAATCCCTAGCTGGGAAGGACAAAGTTATAATAACAGAAATCATCAGTTTAGATATGATCATATACAGGGTGATCAATCCAAATAGGTCAGTAGGGGGAGGTCAGAAACTATGAGAGATAGCGACATCTATTGTTAGGAACCATGGCTTCGATTTTAGATTTAATAATAATGGCATTCAAACTTTTTTTTTCAAAGCGCTGGTGGCCTAGCGGTAAGGGCGTGCGACTTGCAATCTGGAGATAGAGGGTTCAAACCCCGACTTCGTACCAATGAGTGTTTCGAAACTTATGTACGAAATATCTTATATATTTACCACTTGCTTTTCGGTGAAACATCGTGAGGGAACCGGACTAATCCCAATAAGGCCTAGTTTCCCCTCTGGGTTGGAAGGTCAGATGGCAGTCGTTTTCGTAAAAACTAGTGCCCACGTCAATTCTTGGGATTGGTTGCCAAGCAGACCCCAGGCTCCCATTAGCCGAGGCAAAATGCCGGGACAACGCGAGGAAGATGATGGCATTCATTTTTTTCTAATTTTTTATTCCAATTTCAGGATCAATTATACAAACAAATACTACAAGCGATTACATAAAGAATATTGACCAGGTTCGATTCCCGGTTATGTATGAGGGTATAAAAAAAGTTTGAAATTATTAAATCTAAAATCGACGCCATGGTTCCTTTTCAAACAGATTTCGCTTTCTCATAGTTTCTGACTTCTCTATACTGACCCATTTGGATTGATCACCCTGTATTATATATGTAAAACATAACACTCCTTTTGTTAAAATGGATAAGAACGTATACCGATTAAGCCGGAAACGAAAGCTCAGTCTATTTACCGTAAAAAAAGGAAAAGGAAATGGTACCTGTTTTTCGCCATTTTTCGACATAATTAAATGACTCTTTTCCGGTCTTTTCGTCTTTCTTTTGACGTGCGGTGGTTTTTAAGATTATTACGTTTCAGTTCACGGACCTCAGACGTCAAAGAAATACATAATTCATGTATTTTACTTTGCGTCAGCTATTGTTAGGTAGGTTGTAGGTACTATAGGTACGTATGAATATGTGTAGGTTGCATTTGAAAGCTTGAAATTGGATGTACGGCCACGGGCCGGCAGTGGCCAATAATATTATGTGTCTATCTCCTTGATATCAATTTTAAATAATCCTATACATAATTATTTACAAAGTTACATATTAGGTACCTTAAGGTTACGCCTAATAAAAAAACAAGCTATAAGTTTTAAGGGGCTTGGTGAACTTACAATAATATTTTATCATCCATTAGTATCATCCCACTAACCCGTGGTTAACCGGTTAAACCGTTAACCTTGTGTCAAAATATACTGGTAACCGTGGTAACTCTAGGTTTAACCGGTTAACCCCAGGTTAGTGAATAGTGCAAGTGGGTCTAAGAGATCTTTTTTCTTTACAGTTGCCATCTCCCTCGCGTCGGTTGTCACCTGCGCGCAGATCGAAGACCCCTGCAAGGCTAAGTCACGCGTAGTCGGCGACGACAAATATTGCGACAAGTACTGGGAGTGCGACAACGGGCAGTCGGTGCAGTACGACTGTCCTAACGGCCTGGTGTTCGCTGGGAAGCACAGGGGCGTGACTGAGGGCTGCGATTACCCTTGGAGGTCGAACTACTGCGAGTACCCTAAGGTTCAGATAAGTAAGTACATTGTTTGACATAATGCCAACAACGGCCGCTTTCTATTACCGCACCGCTCGCCGCCGGCAGGGCGTTCATTCTCAAACATCAAACATTTATTCAGCAAATAGGCCACAGGGGCACTTTTACATGTCAATTTTTACAAGCAATAAAATTAACCAAAAATTACAAGAAACAATTACAAATATGGAATCAATGAAATATTAGATACTTTGTTAGAGATGTATCCAGTCTAAATGTCGAATTAGATAAAAAAAACTAATAAAAAATAAACAACAGACAATTACTAAAATTGTTAAGAGATGTAAAAGTCTCTAGGTGTCAGATATAAAATATAAAAAACCGGCCAAGTGCGAGTCGGACTCGCGCACGAAGGGTTCCGTACCATTACGGAAATAACAGCAAAAAAATCACGTTTGTTGTATGGGAGCCCCATTTAAATATTTATATTATTCTGTTTTTAGTATTTGTTGTTATAGCGGCAACAGAAATACATCATCTGTGAAAATTTCAACTGTCTAGCTATCACGTTTCATGAGATACAGCCTGGTGACAGACAGACAGACGGACAGCGAAGTCTTAGTAATAGGGTCCCGTTTTTACGCGCACGTATTGTCTCTGGTGTTGCAGGCGACCATAGGCTACGGTGACTGCTTACCATCAGGCGGGTCGTATGCTTGTTTACCACCGACGTAGTATACAAAAAAAAATACTGGGAGTGCAACTACGGCCAGTACGACTTAACGGTCAGAGTGGGTATCTAACGGGTGCGAGGTTGTTGTGAAGGGGTACCCATATGGTTCAGTTAAGTAAGTAGCGTAAAACACGCAACTATACTATAGTCCAAAAGCTTCGACTATGGTACAAAGTTAACTTGAATATCTTCGTTTAGTTGGGACTACTATTTCTAATAGTACCTAGTCTATGGTTAAATATTTATGTAAATGGAAGAAATAACTCAGACAAAACGAAATGAACATTGGTACTTGTACTTAAAGTTGTGGACCATAGTTGTAATACTCTACAATGTGTAGTTGGATGGCTTTACGGTACAATAGATTTGATGGCTCCTCTACACGATGGGCCATCATACTGGCCCACTAAGATGGGCCAGCGTGTAGAGAGGGTAGTGGTGTCGGATGGCTTGTGGCGCGGCGGGATGGCGATGGGATGGCCACGGTGTTTGTTTTTCATCCGCACATCAAAGGTAGTGGGCCAACGATGGCGCGTACGCATCTACACGTGGCGTGGCCCATTCCATAGTGCGTGCTCTCGACCATCGCAGGGCCATACGCCGGCACGTTTCCAATCCAGTATCATTTTAGTCCATACCATAATAGTCGTACCATAATATTCACTAGAATATTATGGTTGGACTAGCAGAATAGGCTCTAGTCGTCGAGTTTGCTATTTACAATATAATACAGATAAATATAACATAAAGATAGTTTATTATTCAAGTAGGCATATAACAATGCGCTTATGAAAGTCAAATAAAGCTCCGCCGGCTCTAACCCTACACTCGAGAAGATTTAAATCCCTGGCCCTCCTCAATTGGAGGAAGGTATCTCAATATGGGACCGGCAACAAACTCGGCGGGACATGTCTTTTCAAAACATTAATACAATACAAGTAATATATAATGCGATTTGTTATCCCCACCAGATCCTCCGATCGGCACGGAGCACTGCGACTGGTTGTACGGCATCTTCGGGCACGAGACCTCATGCACGCGCTATTGGACGTGCTGGAACGGCACGGCCACCGAGCAGCTCTGCATCGGCGGGCTGCTGTACAACGAGCACGCGCATTCCTGCGACTGGCCCGAGAACGTCGACGGCTGCCAGAAACACCGTAAGTCTGCAATGTTATTTCGTTAACCAAGCGACATATACTCTTAGCTTCTTTGCGAGATTTAATCAGAATTTTTTTTTTGACTTTAGGTCACAGGGCGAACACGCTATGCATTAAAAATCATTTGCGTTTCTATGTGTGAACGGCACGTCTGTACACGCGTCATGCGTCATTGTGTTAAGTTGCTTAAAAACCGCACTGAGCGTGCGCCAAAAGGTCGTCAATCTGCTGTCGCGGGGCGAGGTAATTCGAGTCGGGGCGGGGCGGTGCGTGGCCGTTCTGTATGATAAATACTATTACTTAATACTTATTCTGTGCCGTAAGTCTGCAATGTTATCTCGTTAAAAACCAAGCGACATATACTATTATCCTCTTTGCGATTTAATCAGAAAAATGTGTTGACTTTAGGGGCCTTGGTTTCCGTTTCTACTTCCTTTCATTATTAATCTTAAGTACTAACTACTAAGATTTTAGATATTTTAAGTGCATGGATTTGAGAATGGTGCGATATCGGCCGTTTTTTCAGACCCGAAGGCACCTTAAAGAGTAAAATAGTCAAATAGTTTTTTCCTCCTTTTTGGGTAGTTTTGTTCATTTCTGTTAATCACGGCGGCCGAATGCGCCCGGACCAAAGAGAGAGAGAGAGAACTCCAAAGTGTTGGCTGGAGGGGGCCCCCTCCAGCCAACACTCGGGAGTTCTCTCCCTCTTTTTAGTTCTCCCTATGCGGAATCCCCAACCCCCACACTTGGTGGTATTTTGGTATTAATACCGGTAAGAAATCCTTGTGGTCCACCAAGAGATCGCTCCAATCTTACTCCAGCTCTCGGATGATAGGCGATTTATAGTTTCACGTTTATCATATAATAAATGTCGAATTAAGTACCTATGTCAGTCTAATCAATTACAGCGAAACAATTATGAGAGCATATAACCCTTGAACCAACGACTAGACGCAATCAATCAGTTAAATACGAGTGTAATATAATAACCAAAGAGCTGACAAATGAGACGGTTCGATTACGATCATTGTTTCGGCGAATAGCCGGTTAATTATTCGATTATTAAATCGATTTCTCCTGTCAAACTAGCCGAGCGATTAATCGATGCGGCTGATTGTAATCCAATCAGTTGTAGTCTAGGAGCTGTTTTTGTCGTTAGTGAAATATAAAAACTAGTGCCTACGTCAATTCTTGGGATTAGTTGTCAAGCGGATCCAGGCTCCCATGAGCTGTGGCAAAATGCCGGGATAACACGAGGAAGAAAAGTGATATAAAAAAAGGTACAGAACAATACGGATATGATGGTCATATATACTATTTATCTACGTGACAGCCAGTCTCTTTCAGTCGCGTGGTGTTAAAAAGTGACACTGATTTTACCACATAGATAAAACTACCCATAGTACGCTTGCAGGATAGCTATGCTGGTCGCTAGCTAGTGTGTAATTTTTTATAGTGCTTTTGTTTATTTATTAATAAATTACAATCTTTTTGACGGTACGTCGCTTTGACTTGACCCCTTCGAAATAAAATTAAAATTAAGAACTCTAGGGAGTACTCTGTGCATCGCATCATTTTAATTTATTCCCAAATATGCATCATCATAATAAAAGTAACCATGCCTATCCGCGTTGAGGACTCATATTAAACCAAATCATATTTTTTCTTTAAATTATCTAGTGTCAAGTAGCGAAACTCTCAGAACTGGAAAGACTAATGCTTAACGATTTTCAGCTAATATTATAACCGGATTAACGGGAACTCTATTTTTAACTCCTTCTGCTTATAGTATTAGTTCAAATTTTTTGAGAAATACACTTGGTCAAATGCGCGACACATGTGACATCTAGTGTTGAGTAGCAGTACTGATAGTTCCGCTACATGACGCTAGATGTAGACTACGAAAATAATAGCCTTTTTGGTAACAAAACCGATGTATGGAGTGAGCACTAATGCTCTTAGATATAATTAAAATTTGGCGGATACCGCTGTTTATGAAGTTTTCAAGAGCGAGTCGTGCCTAGCTCCTAGCCTATATCGCGACGACAATCGTATGATACAGTTTACAAGCTATCCGATTAGGGAGAAAGTTAATGCGATGCGATTTCTGTCTGCTATCAATGGAAATCAGCCGTAATCTACGCATTGCTGGCTTTGTACTGTGGCGGTATCATAGTCGCATTTTTATCACTTGTCATGTCATGCGTCCCTTTGCACTTACATACATGTTAGGACAGGGTTCCTTAAACTTTTTGCAGTCACGGACCACTTTCACAATTTAAATAATTCCACGGACCCCGGTCAAAAATATTTTGAGAAAAAATCAAAACCTCATTTATATTTTAGTATGTTTACAGTAGGTAATTGACCTACTGCGCACCCCTGTTAAACAAGCTACGGACCCCTAGGGGGTCTGTGGACCCCACTTTAAGAAACCAAAAATATATAAAAAACCGACCATCTTAGCCCTACAGGGGCATGAATTTTGCTGCATCAATATTAATTATGTAAACAGTCGTGGAACTAAATCTAAAATGTCACTTTATGAAGGACTGTTTTCAGGGACCTTCTATTTAATATACACAACGTAAACGGCGACTTAACTATGTAGATACTTACTTAAATTAAAAAAAAAAAAAAAAAAAAAAAAAAAAAATATGTTTGCTGCAAGTACAAACCTCAAGCCTCAAGGCCTCTTTTACAAGTCAATACAACATTAATCTATTTTATTTTTATTTATTTTATTTATGTGTGTGATAATGTCATCAGGTGACGATCACAACTCACGACACGACATTTGTGACACACACATACGTAAAATTGATGAAAAAATTACGTTGATTTATGTATGATTTCTGTATGAAACAAAGTTTTTCTATTAATTTAGCGCAAATGAATATTCGAAAGTAGATAAATGAGCAAATATTTGTGTAGTAATAGTGTGTAGTGCCTTAATTAAAGCAGATTGAATTTTGTATGAAAATCGAACCACCTTAAGTACTACCATCAATTCATAACCGTAGTGAGCCTTATTGACCAAAATAAAGTTGATTTTCGTTCAACTCTTTTTTAGTAATTAGTGAGTTTAGGTTGTCACCTGACGTTGTCATCATTAATGATAAATGTATATTCATTTATGTCGTTTATAATGGCATTACCTCACTTTGTTCTATTGAAGTCGGTACAAAGTTAGCTGAGACAAACTCTATTTGACTTATGCACCAATTACCTACAGCCATATCTGGTTCAAATATTTGCTCACGCTCTATTTGCGGAAACCGTACGACTTTTCATCCTGTAGGATAATGTTGGCGGGACACATATGGCGTAAATAGGGTTGCCACTTTTTTTTAACAAATTCCTACTAACCTTATTAATGCGAAAGTAACTGTCTGTCTGTTACTAGTCTCTTCATACTTAAACCGCTGAAACGATATAGATGAAATTTGGTATAGAGATAGTTTGAGCTCCAGGGAAGGACATTAGTTTTTATCACTTACCATCATCATCATTCCACGCAGACGAAGTCGCGGGCAGAAGGCAAATAGAAAAAAACTGTCAAAATAACTGTATTTATACAACTTATGTAGGTACTTTTTAAAGAATATTTTAGTTTTATATTATAAACTTTTCTGATTATGGTTATAAATAAAATATTTTGTTACTTTATGCACTTTGTATATTTTAAAGTAAGTTTTGACCAAATATAATAGGGTATTTGACTGTATTTTAAATAAATTATTTTACACCATGCATCAAATAAAGCACCAGAAGATTAATAGAAAAACGTAGACAGCAGTTATATTTAGACACAATTTCTATTTTAAAACCCGTGTAAAACTATAAAGAGTAGGTAATTTGATTGTGACGTCACATGCTAGTGTTTCATATAAATTCCATAGTAGCAAAATCGTTTTGACAGTTCGAAAAAAGAAGCTGATTTGACTAGTAGCCAATTACCCTATACTATATAATGTAACACGGGTACGGAGCAACCCTGGTGACAAGGCACCTGCGCGCTGCGCCATGTCTGATTTCCATGGAAATTAAATTTCTCTGAAGACTGTAACGGTGTACATTACCGCTTGATACGATTTACAATGGTATACAGGGTGAGGAATAAAAACGTGTCATTGAGAAGTAAGATAGGTCAGTATGTGAGAATAGATAATGGAGTTGGCCGGTCGAAGTATTTAACAGATGGTGTTTTACTTCCTGTTAATCCCTAAAATTGTGTAAATCTTTTTTATTGGAATTTTATGGCCTGGATGACATGAATTTAAACCAAATCTCATAGAACAAAACTAGAGAGGTAAAACCTATGCTGGTGCCATGCAAACCTTGGGCAGTTGCCAATCCTATAAATATAAGTACTTATATTTAAAATTTGGTTGAACATTGTAAATAAAAATCTATTATCAATTTATCATTTACGTGTTTAAATGCAATATATGTATTTTTCCTGACCAGATTAGTGTCCATCCTGTATAAACTTACAGCGTGTAAACCATACAGCGTTTCCTTCTATATTAAGCTCCGCCGTAATTGGTTTATGCCCCGCGATTCAACTCGAATTTGCATTTAAGCTTGAAAGTGACACTGTGTAACTAAATGAGAGCTACACAGATCACTTCCCTGTACACGTGTAGCAATAAACACAGGGGTCAATTTTCAAATGAGTATTTTTTGCTGTAACAAAGTGATAATTCCAAATACATTGATCGAAAAGTTTTGCTATGGGTATGTTATCATTATAAAACTAATAAAAAAATATACTAATGTTCAAGTTTGAGAACAAATCAAATTATTTTTTTAAATATTTTGATTTCTGTTTTTTAAAGTAGTCACACTACTATATATAAATTAAAAACTGTAATAGCATATATTAAAGAAAAAGTGACGAAGCCCTCCAGTGGTGAAGGCCGGATTCGAACCGGCGTCTTTAGCTATCGCGGCTAACGCCATGAACCCCTAGGCCACCTCGCCACGGCGGTGCCCGTCCGAATTTCTCGACTATATGCCATCTTAGTAAGACTAGGCGTCTTTGACCAGCTCTAAGGGCAAGCGGTTCGAATCCGGCCTTCACCACTGGAGGGCTTCGTCACTTTTTCTTTAATATATGCTATTACAGTTTTTAATTATACTAATGTTCCTTAAGTATGTATCGTTTGTGATAAAATCGAATTTCAAACCCTAAAAACGGCGAAATCTACACCTAATTCGCGTGTCCGACGTGCGGCTTGGCTCGGCAAAAAAATCATAAGTTTGGATGTAGGCAATGTATTATCAAATAGGTACTTGATACCTCTATGTAGAGAATTATTTAGTGAATCGATTTACTTATTTATAATAAATAATGCGTTATTTATTAAAACCAGAAAAGCATTTTTGTTGTTGTCCCGCGCGGCACTATTTTTGTTATGACTCAAGAATACCTCCCTAAATCTGGTTTATCTATTGATCTACTATTACATTTTAATTAACTATACAATATACAATAGTAATTTATTTTATTTTATTAAACACTTTATTTACATACATTACTTGGGCTTCAATATCCAGCGGTACTACATTTATTTAGTCTGTGGTAGAAAGTCTGTGATCGAAATATTCACTTATGTAGATAGAATATACCACTGACGACGTCACTTGTTAGATTTGGAGCTGGGCAAAGTTGGCACCTGGCAAACTTGCAACACGCTTAGCTGCTTCGAATAACGTAGCTACTAAGATCTAGGTGCATTATTTTGAAACCCGCGAAGATTATACTGCAATCGTATATTCTACTTTACAAGAAGCTTGTGTGCAAGAGACAAATTTATTATTCCATTAGATTTAGATTATATCTTTGGTGCAGAATGTAGGCATGGTGTAAGTTTAAGAAATTAAACTGAAGCAAATTAGGTTCTAGAATATGCTTGGTATAAATCGGAGCGCCCGAGGTGCTCCGCAAATTCCACAATATCTGATCACGTACTCTATAGAGGCGTGTTCAGATATTTGTGAGCACCTTGGCCGCTCCGATATATCTGATGGCGAAGGTACCTTAAGTATTTCTATACTTGAAGTATCCATTTTGTTGACGACTTGTGCCATAACATGACGAATAGTGTTATTAACATTTTTGTGAAAACTATATTGAACCGATGAAAATTAAATTAAGTATAGCAGCGTCATAAAGTCTTAATAAAATCCAAAGCACTTTAATCTCTAGTCATAAATTGTATTGCAATTTGCAAATAACGTCCACCGACGGTCAGTTAAGGTGCCGTAGGTTCAGAGAAGTTATAAAAAAATTGTACCTACCTACTCCTTTTTTAGATCACAATATTTACGGTTGCCAAAAATTTAATACTATATATATTTTCCTTCCAGCTCTCTGCAACGAAGACCCCAACGGCAATGTGCCCCTAGGCAAATCCTGCAATCGCTACTGGCAATGCCAAGGGGGCTACCCGCGTCTTCAGCGTTGCCCAGCTATGTTGGTGTTCGACCGCCGTTCGCTGCGCTGTGTGGTACCTCCCACTGAGGAATGTGATATCCCCACCACCACTCCATCGCCGCCGGAAGATGAGCCTAGAGAGAGACAGGTATTATGCCAGTTTATGTGACTAACAATGTTAAGACAATGCCCCAATTTGCTTGTGTTGATCCCTTCGCTAAGTGCTGCCGTCTATTAAATAGTGTGATGTTATCTAAAATGACTGCATCACCGTCCGAAGATGAGCCTAGAGAGAGAACGTTATGGATTTGAGCTAGTAGCAATACCAAGGGGGCTACTCGCGTTTATAGCGCTGCCCAGCCATGTTGGTGTTCCACCGCCGTTTGTAGCGTTGTGTAGTGCCCCTCACTGAAGAGTGTGATGTTTCCACTAACACTCCATCACCACCCGAAGATGAGCCTATAGAGTGACAGGTATGCAAGTTTGAGCAACTAGCAGTTTGAGAAAGATGTTGGCAGTGATCCCAGTGCTATCCACCGAGGATGCACTTCTCACTAGCAGAGCCAGCGTTGTGGAGGATGAGCTCAGAGAGAGACGTATGGCAGATGTGTTATCAGCAATTCCAAGGGGGTGCTGCCCCGGCATGGTGGCAATGATTCCAGTATTCTCCAATAGGGAGCCCGACGTCCCTACCATTACTGTCTTCTTCTTCTACCTAGCGTTATCGCCGCCTTTGCCAGGGTCCGCTTTTCTACTACCCACCATTACTGTATAGCACCACCATACCATTACCATACCATTGCTTTAGGGTCCATACCATTACTGTATCAGCGCCGAAAGAGCTAGGCAGATACAGGTATGCCAGTTTCAGTTACAAAGCCAAGGGTGCGCTGCCCTAAAAGCTTGTATTGATCCCAGTGCCCTGTGGAGGGCTAAATAGTGGTATTTAAATGGGAGTTGATCCAGATCTTCCTTTAAGACGCATGGCATACTGCATCCGATTCGCACGTCGCTCCGATGTTTGTGCGAGACGATGCTATGCGCGTATTATATCGACATCCCCCTCACACGTCGGGGCTCGTCGTGCGAATCAGATGCAGTGTTCCACGCACCTAAGTGTTTTTTGCATGTACCTACCAGGCAAGCTAGCATTGTAAGAAAATACTTTACTAGAAGAATCAGTTTTTAGACAGGTAGTTCTTAAGGTTCAAAATGGAGAATTCCATTAGGCTTACAGTAATTTAGCAGATTATGTGCAGTGACCTGCAATAACATCTCATATGACTAACAAAAAAAGTTAAAATAACTTATAAAATCACTGCCCTATCACTTGCATATCGACCGATAAACAAGAGGCATCGCACACATTTCCTGACTAATATGAAGTCCCAGACGTCTTCATTTTCATTCAAACCTTATGTAAGAGAAACTAAAGAAATTATAGATAATAATAGCAGTAACAGCACTAACAGCTTCGCTTCATTCCACTAATGAATTGTTCGTGACAAGAATTACCTTTCCATGGCATGTCCATCCGACAAAGTTAACAATGCCGTTGGAGCATCAGGCCATTTATGATATTATGTTACGTAATTTGTATAAAACCATTAGAGATCTATATTTTTAAAACGGTATATGTAAGTTTGCTGTAATGTTTTGTTAGTCATCAAGCAACTTAATATAGATAATAGAAAAACATGGAGAAAATGAAACTTTAAACGATGTCGTATAAAGAGAGATGAATTTTAGATATTTTCATTATTTATTAGGTAGGTAGTTTGTTTCATAAATTAAGACCTTGAGTGTGACTTTCAGCTTTCAGCCGAAGATTGCGGGTCGCGTGCCGTCTTGTACCAATAAGTTTTATGTATTAAACATTTATGTACTTATGAAACATAATTTATTGATTCCTACCAAATGCTTTTCGGTAAAGGAAAACGTGAGGATACGACCGGACTGACCCAATGAACGCGTCAATGAAATCAAACCCTTCAGCTTTCTTCCAACCATAACTTCAACTTCAATCTGGTATAAAAAATAACCTATAAAATGCGTCTTTGACCAAACTCAAAGAGCGAGCAGTATGCGCATGCACCTCCTGTCCCAATGAATGAATGAGTATATACAATGAACGTTTTTTTTCAATAGAACCAGCGACCGAACAATGAGTTCCAGCAGGAGCAGTCGCAACAACGCCCCAGGCCCAGGAACTGAGGCGAGGGACTGACACAAAGTACGAGAAGACAAATAAACTAGGCTAGTTCAAACGGTCACCGTTAGATGGCATTATTTTCAATTGAGACAAGAGTGTCGGTTAGGAAAGCTACTCTTTTGTTACTTTTGGATAGGCTAGGCAGATTTTTGGTTCCTTACTATAACAGGCTGAAATTCGGTTAAGGCGATTTAAAAAAAATCAAGAGAGTAGCGTTTGTAAGCGACACTGGTTGGCTTGGGATATATCTGTTTCAAGACCCACAGAATAACAACGTAGGAAAGAAGTTACAATCTAAAGACTCGTTTATTGTCAGACTTATATTGACCGGGATATAGACCGTGATTACCTTTTGTATTATTTGTGAGCTCCCGATATTTCGACGCAGTAAGGTAATCACGGTCTATATCCCGGTCAATATAAGTCTAGTGAAACTAACCGTGAATCATTCAAAACTCGTTTATTGTCTTCTTGTATTTTTATTTTAGTTTTTAAGATCTCCCTTCTCTCTTCTTTTTCATTATATTCGGTCAGTGTGAATTTTCCCACCATAAAACTGAAATTTTAGCCGCTAAGTGTGTTTGGGAGGTTTCGATCTGTCATTTATATTACATCGTAAACTTAGGTACCTACTAATCATGACAAAAATGTTTGAAAAAAAAAAACTGTGATTCTCTTAAGAACATTTTCTCATTAATTTTCTTTTATATGTATATGTTATTTCTGGTAATAGTTGCCTGTCTCTTATTATTACAAATCAGATATATACAGCTTTTTGTTAGAGAATCAAGGTATAACAATAATTTTATATTTGACTTTCTTAATTCTTTCTTAAAAATATAAAATTATTGCATGGATTAAATGTGGAAATATCTTAATGAAAAAAGTTTTCAATGACAGATCACTGCCAAGTTTTTAAAGTAAAATCATATAGTTGGTAAATACTGTTAATTCATCTCATTATGATAAATACTCATTTTCACCAGGTTCACTAGAACCCTTTCACTTTAGTCATAGGTATTTGTTAGTCTATACTGTTCTAAATTTAAATAAAAATATTATTAAGAGATATGATGTCTATATTATTTCACCCCGATTTCCCTTAGATTGTTTACTTAAATCAAAGATAGATATAACTCCGTAATAGACATACAGTCTAAGGAAAAAACGTGCCTCGAAAATCACGAAAATTTGATTCTCGATCAGAGGGCGCCACTAGTTTTGGCCTACACTCGTATAGAGGGCGTTGACAGTTTCGTTTGTTATTTATAATTTTAACGCATATCAGTGAAAGAACATGGATCAAAATTATAAAAATAATTAATGCAAATAAAAAAAATCATTTATCCACATTTAAATACATTTTATCGTATTTTTATAAATATTTATTTTTAGTTTTAAAGTGTGTCGACAGATGGCAGTGAATTTACTGGGGTTACAAAATTTACTATGACAGTACCGCTCTAGTATAAGTTACTCTATGCTTAAATTGACAAGTGTGTTTACCATTTGATACTGACATAAACGCTATCGAGAACGTAACTTACTTTCTATGCATCTCGCTCGTACTCCGTACTCGCATATTAGTGCATGCGAGATGTATAGAAAGTAACTTACGTAAAAGTTAGCGTATATGTCAGTTTTGATACCGTCATGGTACGGGTAAAGCACCCATATGGGTGCACTCATAGGTATAGTATGAATTATCTCAGATGATTTTTTCGAGCTCGGGCCCTAATCTGTTAAACAAAAGGTATTGTTTCCTTTATGCAGTGGTTACACTGCTTACTGCTTATAAGCCCGACATAAGCCAGATTAAAAAACAAATTTAAAATTCTAATTATATGGTTCTAATTCAGTACTGTCACCCCTTTGACTAACTAGGGAACTCGATTTTACCCCTCCTCCATAATCATTAATATTCTTTTTTATAGTCTTTGTTATCTTTGACTTTGAACCCGGTAATATGCCTGTTTTATCCCCACGGGGGTAATTACCCCCAGGTTAGGAACGGCTGTTCTAATTCATGAAACAGCCCATTCGGAGATAACACGTTTTGTTATCTCCAAAAACAAAACCACCCTGATTGTTCGCTGAATGATCACGATAGTTGCTTTTTAGGGTTCCGTACCCAAAGGGTAAAAACGGGACCCTATTACTAAGACTCCGCTGTCCGTCTGTCCGTCTGTCACCAGGCTGTATCTCACGAACCGTGATAGTGACGTGACAGTTGAAATTTTCACAGATGATGTATTTCTGTTGCCGCTATAAAACAAATACTAAAAAGTACGGAACCCTCGGTGGGCGAGTCCAATTCGCACTTAGCCGGTTTTTTAAACGACATGGTTGCTTTGGCACGTGCTGTAAACAAAGGCTTTTGTTTAACGGATTAGGGCCTGAGCCCGAAGAAATCACCTGAGATAATTCATACTATAACTACTTGTTATACTGACTGTACTTCAAGTTCTTTCTACAAAGATGTCAATTTGAGACCAAGATACGGTCTAGTACGGTGGCGATATCGTTTCTCTCATCGTTCTAGCAAAATATCGCTACGAAATAACATTTCCTTGCTGTAAATTTAATAGAAAATATATTTTTCTTTCGTTCAAGTAATATGTAGTACGTTGCCGTTGAAGCGGCCAGCTAGTAAATATTTTTAGGAAATTGCGATGTTACAAACTGACATTGACACGATGGAAATAGGAAGATAAGTTATAAAAGGTCATCTAGATGATTTAAAATGTTACTAAAGAGTGTTGGAGATATTTACACTTAAATATATAATATAATATTTATAAATGGGATGGGAAATGGGACTCTATTACACAGATCAACCTAGCCCCAAACTAAACAAAGCTTGTATTATGGGCACTAGACAACGATATACATACTTAAATCAAAGAAAGAGAGAAGTAAGAAAAAAACGTACCTCCACGACCCCGAAATCACCCTATATTCTTGTCAGCTTGTAACGGTGTAATTATGCAAGTTTTTCGTAATGTTTTGTTACGGAACATAAATTCTGTATTTTATTTGTTAAACATACCGGTGAAAATCATCACCTTCCTCTTGCTTTACCTGTCTACAGAGTATAAAGAAACTCACTCGTCAAAAGAAAGACGAAAAATCGAGAGGAAACACAGTCAAGAGTTAGCTATTATCACAGAATAAATTATACTAGGTACAGAAGATTGACTTTATAACAATACGCGTCTATTACGACAAATATGGCCGCTAGGTGGCGCAAGCGCGAACAGGCGTCCGTTCCGTAGCGGGGCGCGGCAACTACTATGGCTAGACACCAATATTGGTGTGGGCCGCATGTACTTGTAGCGACGCGACGAAATCGCGGAGTGAGCCACGCCTGCTATTATATAAAATTGTTAAATGTAACGGAAAATGTTCCATTACAGAAGCCAAGGAAAATAGTTCGCCCGATGAAGAAAACACGAGACCTCTCGGGAAATCAAAGTACACTCATCTGTGACTTATCTAAACATCGATTGTAGGCTTTTCACTGGAAGAAATTACAGGTACCAACTAAGAAAGGTGGAGAGGGTTGCATGACGAGAGGCTTTTGTGTATATAACCCTTTCGGAGTTTCGGGGAAAGAAATATCTTATGTACATAAGCATTTCAGATAAGTTTCGGGTACGTGAAAATATTTTTTTAACACTACTGATAAAGCTAAGAAGACGATATTTGGCACGATAAAATAATAAATATTATAGGGACATTCTTATACAAATTGACTAAGTCCCCCGGTAAGCTCAAGAAGGCTTGTGTTGTGGGTACTCAGACAACGATATGTATAATACTTAAATACACAGAAAACATCGATGTACCGACATAGTTGATGTCGAAAATGAAGTAGAAAAAAAGAAAGAAAATACATTTATTTAACGCCACAACAGATTACATATATGAAAAAAAGGAAACGTACAGACAAAAAAACATTGGACGCTAAAATAGGACCCCACTCAGCATAATGCCGCGGTAATCCGCGGCGCTGGTTTTCACTGTTTTCAGTGGGGACCTGACTTAAACTATGAGTTGGTGGCGACACATACGCCAACGACACAAACAAAAAGAAAATGAGTTAAAACTAAGACATTAGAATCATGTAAATCTTAAACTTAATGGAGTTTACCACGAGTTTACATTCCACGGATAAAACATATTCATATTATGTACTTACTTATTTACTAGGTTTTGTCCGCGACTTCGTCTGCGTGGAATGATGATTGATAAAAACCAACCTACCTTTTCTGGGCCTCAAATCTCTTATCTAAATCATTTCAGCGGTTCGAACAATAACGAAGTTGCGTGTTTATCCTAGTTATTTTAAAGTGCATCTCAAAGTAACATGAGTGTACATGACACGGCAGCTGAGTTGGCGTAGTTCTCACTCAGCCTGAGAGCGCACTAAGGACATGTACCTAAACTTATTATATATAGTATAATACATAGTACACATGACAATACATTATAATGTTACATCCGTATCGCAGCGTCCTTCAACGCCTCGGATAACTGGGTCACGGCCTGTGTCCTACGGTGCACTTTGGGCTGTTTTACCCTGAGTGGTCATAATATTGAGTTTGGAAAAGTACTCTGCCAGTTCTGCCACGCACTGAATATTTTTCCGTATGAATCCAAATTAGATGCCTAATATTTAGATCTGACGAGCAATTAAAACCGTTAAATTTACCTAGGTATAATCCCACCCAGTGGACATGCTCATACTTAGTTAAAATAGTAAGTTTAAAAAAATTATAGAAACGTATGTATGTTGTTCGTAATGCATGATCTCGACTATACTAAACTAACTATACTATACCTACTATAACTATATCTAAAATTATATCCTTAGAATAAAACCCAGCTAAAAAAGGAATCCCACATAAAGCCATATTAGAAATATTTAAACATAAAGAAGTAAAAGGTAAATAATATCTAATTCCCCCCATATAACGAATATCTTGAATGTTATTTATTTACTACTACTAAAATCTATAAATAAGAATAGATTTAACCTACGAGTTTTGAATAATCTCCTATAGCGTCGAGAATTGTTATCGGCGATATTATCAATGAATTCGTTCGTAATTTCTCCATGCAATTTCGCAGCTGTAGTCTTATTTAAAATCCTCTATACTAAGGAGAATTACAGAGCCAAATTCGAAGTTATGTAAATTCTAGGAATTTTATTTCTATGCTAATTTGTACCTTGAAATCCTTTTAGTAAATAGTAGGGTGGCCGAACATGTGGGGGATGTTCCTCTTCTAATATCTTAATTTTCAATGCGTCTGGTTTTGGCAATGCATCTCGAGATTCTATGGCACATCTGAAATTGTCAAAACTGGACGGCAAACTATACAGAAGCATTATAGACGTCAAATCATCATTCATTTCAATATCCATGTCTGCTAATTTGCTTATTACATCGAAAAATCTCATGACATGTTCTCTTAAGTCACCACCTTCATCCAATTTTCGCAGCAACAACTCTTTTAACAGTGTAGCCTTTTTCGCAGGTCCCTTGGAAGCATGAATATTCTCTAACTTTAGCCATACATCTCGCGATGTCTTACATCCTCTCAAATGTCTTAACTCGCTTGGGGTTATCGATAAAATTAAGTCGGACTTAGCTTTAGAATCTCCTGTTTCCCATTTTGCTGCTTCGGGTACTGTCTCTGGTTTCTGGATACTCCCATTTGCGTATCGTATAACAAGATCCAAGTTGAAGCAGTGTTAATCTCTGCTAAATAGTGATAGGTTTATCCGCCACAGAACAGGCGTTAGGTTAGTCTTCGTTTATGTCGTCTTGGATATAGGTGGTATTAAAAAAATTGAGATAGGCCGAATATTCGGTAATTATTCGGTATTCGGCATATTTTTAATGTTCGTATTCGGCCGAATAGTTCGGTTCGAACTGCCGAATATTTAACGAATAAACAAATTCTCTTTTAAAGGGCGTCCGTTAGCTGGCGCGGGTGCACTTCAAGGTCAGGCATGAGACTCGGTTTCGTTTCATAAACATTCCCGGCCGGTCCAGAGGGGAAGGGTCAAAAACACGTGCGGAGTTCAGACCGCGGGTCTGTATGAACTTGTTTTCAGCGTTTTTAGGCAGTTTTAGCCAGTAATATTCGGTTCGGTATGATCAGATTATAGGTATTCGGCAAAGTCCATATTCGACCCATCTCTACTATTAATGCATTCAGTATAATGTCCTGAACACAAATATATGAGATGACAAGCGCGAAAGTGGTGGGGGGTAGTTGCTGTGACGAAACTTTTTTACTTTTTTCTTTTAAACATACCAAATTAACTGATACCAAATATACCCATACCCGAGACGAAATGAGCGAAAACCGATTTCTAGAAAACATTTCGAGAAAAGGCCAGGCCACTATGCCCACTACATTAAATCCTTATTGCTCCGCCGATTAATAAATATATTGCTCGTATCACAGGGCTCACCTTATATGACGAGCAATGTATTATCTTAAAGACCGCGTGCCCGAGGAGCTTAAAGTAACTACATACATACTTTTTCCTAAGACTTGAAGGTGAAGGTCACAGGAAATGCATTCTTTTAATGAAAATGGAAAAGCTGTTCTGCGAAAGAGCTCTGTTATTTTTATACTTAAGTAGTTACTCGTTGTTAGACGAGAATAAGAATCGCGCAAAGGTCAACGCAGGGGCGCTGCAATTGTTAAGGTTCCAACTTCCGTTAGTGAAAAATAATAGTTATTTGTTATACAAGGGTGCAAAGTTGTATTTTACCCGCGAGTGTGGAATTGAAACACGAGCAAGCGAAAGGATTCTATAGTTGAACCACGAGCGAAGCGAGTGGTTCTAAAATAGAATCCTGAGCGTAGCAAGTGTTTCAACACACGAGAAGTAAAATACATTTGCACCCGTGTGTAACACAAAACTTTTCCTCTCACTATAGCGAGGAAAGTGCAACATCCACAGGCGTTAGATCATCTTCATCACTGGAATCACTTATTTTGTACGATATTATAACAGAAACCACTGGAAATTCTGATTTTTACGTGAGTCGGTGAGAACTGTTTTTAAGTAAAAAATTTGTTGACAATGTTGACATTTCTGTTCTGACCTGACGTATGAAATGTCAACGATGCGTTTTGAAATTGCATCGACTCAACTTGTGCGTTCAGAATTATATTTAACATCATTATAAAAAATCTAACGTTTCTTATGGAATTTTAAGGTTTATGACTTAAAATTATTAAATAAAGCTAAATTTGGCATTTTTTATTAGATTCTCAAACCATTTATTTAATGATAATTAATATCGAACGAACCATTATTATGAGCGTTTTACGTTTTGTTATCTGTCAAACTACTTGAACACGCTCCATTCAAGCTCAAATTACTTTCCCCACTAGTGGATAAAATGCGTTTTTCCCCGCTTGTTTTAAAGGATAAAAGACGGCTTTCCGAGCTAGTGAGGGGAAAAAATAATTATATGAGTGGGCATCAGTTTCTATTTAATGAGTATAAATACGAGTTGAATTATATTGCTAATGTCGACTCCATAGCTCTACGTATCGTAACGTGCGATAAAAACTCCGATGCCTATTTATGAGGTAGACCTCGAACTCTCGAAGCTCACGGCAGTACCACGCAGTACCTAAAAAAATCTAAATTGTTCTTGCATACCTATATTTTTTACATATCGTTGGCTGAGAGTGAAAATCTGTAAAATCCATTTATGGAGCATTTGATACTTTGATAGACATTAAAATTAATAAGAATAAATAAAGTTCAAAAATGGATTTAGCAGGTTTGTCTAGGGTCAGTTGTCCTAGGATGAAACAAGCGGACATAGTGAAACTTTGCGTCGCAAAGTTTGCGATATCTCGGAAACTAGGTGTTACCAGCTAGTGCTGTCTGTCAAGCAAGGGCAGGCTCAGGGACCCCCGGCACCTCCCCAATACGCGAGCGCGCCTCGGAGAAGGAGCACCCATAAAATTTCTAGGTATTTTATAGGTCACTAGTTTAAAGCATAATCGGGATTTTTTTTATGTACGCGTCCCAAGGCCGGGCGCCTTCCTACTAAAAGAGTCGGGCGTAGCGTGACGCGCTGTACGCGTTCCAAAGCCGAGCGACGCTCGGGCGGTGCTCTGCGTGCATTTCTGTACGATGGACGCCCTCCCAAAAGTAATTTATAGTGACTTCTAATAGTTAATAACGAAATCATGACCCCAAACTTAATTAAATAAAAAATAAGTTCAAAAACTAAAACCCGACTACTGAAAACCGCGCTCTAAAAAGTATGAAACAAGATAGAATTCTTATCTGAAATTATCGTACGGAAAATATTATCATTTTTTTAATAAAAAAATACAACGTAATACAATTTACTAAGTTTCATATATATTTACAGAGATTCGGTCTCTTTCTTTTGTTAAAAGTGTTCATTACAAGCTTTTATTTAACTTGCAATGTACTATGTATGTAACCATGTTCGTACGGTTCAAATCTTGCAGACTTCCCGATTTTCGATGTAGCTGAAAATTTGCATATATATGTAAATTTAATGACAATGCAATATTATTGAGCCATCGAGTTGATCTGATGAAGAAGACAGCAGGTGGCCAGGGAAGGAACAACTTAATTGTGTTTGGATTTGTTAGAATGGTCTCGATGAGTATACTAGTCGCCAGTTGGAAAAAAAGTACAGTCAGCGACAAAAGCTTGTATCAAAAATGAAATGAAGCTTCTAAAGGGCTTATTCCTTTGTTTACTTTCAAACATACAGCTATATTTTCTTTCAAACAGCAAATATGAAAAGAATAATATAAATCAAAGATAGATGGATATATGTATTACATATCACTGAATACGTCGTCGATGGCAAAAATATTCGTTTGATAGCCTTTTAAGGGCCTTTGTTTATTGGATGATAATGAAAGGACTCGCATTTGTATTGTCATTTAATGGTAACAATTAACTCATTCACTTCTTTTAAGACTTTTTTTCCACCCATTACGGAATAAGACCCTTATTTTCAGGTTTAATAAAAATAATTGGCATTTTTCCCACCATTTGGGGTAGAACGCGTCCAAGTCGTCCCGCCGTCTCCGTTTCGGTCTGCCTGAACCCCGTCCTGCACCGTACTACGTACATACATAAGTCAAAATGACAAATAAAGACAAACGGTTCATAGCTAATTCAGGCCAGTAACGCGTTTATGAATATCGCTAATAGTGTTTCTTAAATAGTCCCATCACGGATTTACTTAAAGTTTAACATATGTGCCATAAGATTACAATACTTTATTTTTGTGCTGTGCTACGAGCGCTACGCCGTAGCCAACGAGCCTTATGTTTGTAGCGAAAATCAACCGTACAGCGGTTGGGGAAAGTAATCAATAATTTACCTAATCATAGTGCCCGTAGGCTATCGAACTCTGAATTTCACCAATGCTTTTAAACGGAAAACCTGAGTGTACGTTAAGCTAAATAATCGATTTCTAGCCTTCGTTTTCAACAGGTCCCACCTAAATACATTATCATAATTTAAGTCCTCGCGGCCCAAATGACGTTGCCGCTAAGCGTCTCGCCGATATCCAGCGACGTTTGGTCATGAACTTGTTGCATGTTATGCGCATGATGTTTCTGTTCAAGCTAGCCCAACTCCCTGTTCTACAATTTATACGATAATGGGCATTATTTCAATGTGGTTAAGGTCCTTGTTGAACGCGTCAAGGAGTCGGTAAACCTGTACGCGCGTCTATTTCGCCCGATTCGCCCCCAGTTCAGTTGTTCTCTGGACGCTTCGAGAGATATACGCCTTGACGCAACTCTATTTTTGCGATACTCTGTGGAATTAAAAAGTTTTTTTTTCGAATTCGGCCTGAGTGATTTGTTTGTTTTTAAATGTAAATTATGAGGGTTTTTCAAAATTACAGTGGTGGTTTTTAAATAGTTTCTCAGTTTTGCGAACTTTTGTGATGTTTTCTGAGTTGCGTCTTTGAGCGTCCGAGGAAATTCGGGATTTTAAACATGGAAAATAAAGGTAAGATATTTTTTGTTATAAATATTACCTACTGTTTTTTAATTATAGGTATTTTGCTGGTGAAAAAATTAAGGCGAATTTACAAAATCATGAAAAGAAGAAACGTTTCCTTTTTATTGACTAAGTAAAAAACCGCCCTTAAATTGCTTTGACAGAAAATTAAGTAACTAGGCAAATTTTATTAAAGTCGTGCCATTTTCCTAATAGCGGTTACAAAGTAGCGGAAAATGAGTTCCGTCGTTAGTCGCATTGAACTTACTATTTATGAGGAAAATTTTAATTACATTAGGTAATAGGTACTTTTTATAACATAATCTAGATATGTGGGTAAAATATTAGCAATTTAACATAAAAAGGTGGTATGAAGAAATAATCGTTTTGAGATGATTAATAAATATTGCGGGCAAAGGAGAAAATTTTAAAGCCTTTTATAACTTCCGAAATTGAAAAATGATGAAAAAAATTCTATGTTACGTCAACTATAACACTAAATTATAAACCTATAAAAAAACCTTTAAGTTAGTTGTAAAAAAATGGCATTAGAAATATACATCGCTCTCCACTTCGTTATGAATATCACTTTACGGAAATCAATAGTGAAAGTATTTTGAAACTAACAAGCATATTAAGCGATTAAAAGTAGTCTTCTTTAAAAGCTGTAATGCTATTCTAGTAAATGGTTCCAAGATGACTGAGCCTGAGTCTTGTCAAAACAATGTTGATTTAACAAAACACCACAAAACGCAAGGGTCCTATATATACCCTTGCGTTTTGTGACGAAAACAGCCTTTCTAATTTTTTCATTTTACTTAAGAACGTTTTCACATTATTAACGTCAAATTTCTATAAGAATATGACAATGATAATGTCATTCCCTCACTTTGTTCTAATCAAATCGGTGTAAAGTTAGCTTAGACGGACTTTAGCAGCTGTTTTCTCCATAAATATAACAAAATATGGATCGCTTTTGATCTAAATTAAAGAATTTTTATATTTATTATTAAAACATCCGACATCCGATATCGGATCGGACGATGTGAAAACGCTGTAAGCGTCCGCGTCACCGGCAATAATATTGTCCATTTATTTTTCATATTAAATCGTGGTGGCAATATTACGGGCACGGGACCCTCGTTAGTCGGAGGGAAATATAAAAAATGCGACAAAACCACAAAAAGCCTTCAATGGAGATTGATTGTTATACGACATAGCCGCAGTGAAATTTGAAACGGAATAATACAATGCAATGTTCAATATTTTTTATATTTAAAGGCCAAGCTACCTTTTATGTATTAGCCAAATGTATTAGCCAAAACACAACTATGGAAATTAGCCTTTAACTAAAATTTCTAGCTTAATGCATCGTCAATTATATTTTTTGCAATTTCATTTCGAGTAATTTATTATTGTGGCACTTCATCATTGTCGAAATATGCCCGGCGTCAGTTTTAAACGTAGGTCATTAATCACCCATATTTTTACTTGAATTCCTGTTGAATTCGGGGTCATTCTACTTGTTACTGCAGATTTTTGTGTCCCCGGATGTAAGTAAGTAAGTAAATATTCTTTATTGCACCCAAATTATACATTTTACATACATGTAAAACTACAAAGAAATATTTAAAGAAAAAATAGAACCAGGTAACAACAGGCGGTCTTATCGCTAAAAAGCGATCTCTTCCAGACAACCTTTGGGTAGCAGGAAATGTAGAACTCATACAAAAGTCAACAGGTACTGCAAAGAGCTAAATATGGAGACTATTAAACACAAACACACATACTACAATTACTACTTATACATATAAGTATTAAAACAAAACCTAACACACAAATAAACATACAATACAAATATATATATATATATATATAATATATATTTATACAAGCATATATACAATATATAAAATGGCAACTTAAGGCAGAGATAGAAAGTATAGTTTTAGCTGATTTTTGAATATGGGGAGAGATTTAGCTAATCTTAATTCTACTGGTAAAGCATTCCACAGCCGAACAGCCCGGAAGGTAAAAGAGCTATTATAAAATTTAGAAGTAGATGAGGGAGGAGCAAGAATATGAGTCTGAGAACATCTGATAGAAGAGAGATACTTGAAACGCTCTTTGAGATAAGGTGGTGTAGCGGGGAAGAAACTTTTCTTACATGTAAATTATATATAAAAGCACATTTTAATGCTGCACTAACGATAACTTATAACCAAAGTAAAAAATATTTCATCTATTTTTTTTAAAGTACCTATACCTGACATAGTTGGCATTGTGAGTAAAGGAGCTGGGACGGTAACATAGTTGTATATTTGCTTACTCCAGGCTATAAAGAAGGGTCAAATATTGAGGCCTTTATTCTGAGCTTTTCATATTTTAGAAGCTAAAGTGTAAGTAAACGCATTACGAATTAATTTCAATAAGATTGTTTAAAATCGTAAAAATCTAAAGTAAAAAGTAGAATGACCCTTCGTCAAACACTATGAATGCGTGTGAAAGACTATTGTTTTCACAATCAAATTAATATGTGAATACAGGCAAAACAGTGACTCTAAATATACATACATAGGGTAGACCGAGGCAAATTGGATCACAGGGCGAATCATTGGATTAGGCTAAAAAACCTGTTGATATTTCAAATACCTATTTATTCCTCATGACTGGCGTCGCAGGCTCCACGACATGATGGCCCAGCGCGCAATTTTAGTGCGCTCATATTCAAAAATATCAACGGATTATTCATCGTGATCCTATTAGCCCTATGATCCGATTCATCTTGGCCTACGGTAGGACTTTGGAATTTTAAATATATTCTTCAAACGTAGTAGCGCTCCGCTGAGAAATATTATTATTTCCTACTAACCTGTAACCTCTAAGGGGTAACAATGGATAATCATTTTAACGACTTCTACCGAACGAAGGCCAGTTCTGTTATAGATAAAATGTGTGATCAGAAAGTACCATAAGACCACCCAACTACATCCAATACTGCAAATATGGTCCACTACATGGTCCAGTAATATTTTGGAGACGAAGACAAACTTAATATAAAGCATTATTTTTAAATGGCTATGAGTACCTAAATATTACTTTCAAAGAAGAAGAGCATTATAATTACCTTTACTATATATAACATTCAGGTGGATGTGTGGCGTGACGAGAATGGATAGGATAAGGAATGAGTATATAAGAGGAAGCCTGAAAGTTGCACCCATAACAGAAAAAGTAAGGGCAAATCGCCTAGCATGGTACGGGCATGTGATGCGGAGGGATGAAAGTCATGTGTCAAGAAAGGTATTAAGAATGAATGTGGAGGGAAGTACGAGGAGAGGAAAACCGAGGAAAAGGTGGATGGACTGTGTGAAAGATGATATGAAACTAACGCAAGTGAATGATGAGATGACGGGTGACAGAGATGTATGGAAGAAAAAGACATGCTGCGCCGACCCCAAGTGAATGGGACAAGGGCAAGCGAATGATGATATATAACATTCAGATCAGGGATTCAGATCTGTATGTATTTAGCACCTTGAATATACTACTATTAACATATAACCCTATCACCCTGGACCCACGTATAACTGTATCAAGGTGAAGGCTTCACATCAATGAACTAATGTGATATTAATGTATGTATGTAGACGTCTTTATTTACATGTAACACAAGCTAGGGACTACCATCCGTAGCATTAAGTGTTTACGAGATAAATTACTTCATAGGAATGCATCATACTGTATGTCAATAGGAATTTACAAGTACTGATAATTCCGCTACTTGACGCTAGATGTCGACTACGAAAACAAAACTGATGTATGGAGTGACCACTCTATGTCTACTTAATTCTCTTTGCCCGCACGTACAAATCCCAGAATTATTAATTCCTTTCAACCCACAAAACAAAGGGTTAAATAAACAGCTCGAAATAATAACCAAGAAATGAGGATCGTTATCTTTTTCTTTCGTTAAACAAATGTTTTGCCAGATGAAACCTAGCGTCCTCAAATAACAGAGAAATTCTCGAGTAAGAGGTATTCGGACGAATGGTTCCGTGTAGGTAATACAAAATGTTCCTACAAGAAACGAAATGTACAGAATGCCTACGAGTACCTACATAAGTAATTGGCTCATGATATTTTCTGAGTTAATCAAGTTTACCCCAGATTTGGTTTTATTGTGAACAATTAAATTAATGATTTTTATTTTTTCAAAAATGTGTCGGAGTCTGGAAGTATTGTCATTTTATGTTCGTAATCACTACATAGGATAAATTACAATTAACTATTCTTTTAAGTAGGTGTACAAAGTTAATAAATATCATTTCATTCATTTGCGCGATATGTAGAAAATCGGTTCAACGCCATCTAATGTGTTATTTAGTAAACTTTATAATATAAGTCTATGTATGAACGCGAACAATGCGTGACTGTGCAATGTCAATGTGCAATCGGTACAGTCCGATAGGAAGGAGTAGAAATGAGAAATAAACAAGGTGCTTTTTTATTTAAAATGTGTACCTACTTATGTGTTAAAAATAAGTTTTCGTTCTAACAAAATAAATCGTACGCGTCAAAATGAACAAAACTTAGAAGACATTATAAAATGTGATACCTAATACAACTTCGTATTGATAGATCAATGAATCCGAGTAATAATTGATGAAATAATTAGAGTATTGGTCTATTTTGATTATGGCTATTTTACTTACTTGAAAATAGCCATCAGTATGTAACGGCAAACGTCACACATCAAATAGGAACCGTGGATAATGCACTTATGTGGCAGAATATGATGGATGTGTAGCGGAATCTAGTTGAATGGATAGAGAATGATCGTTTAATCGCAATGGATGGGAATGGGACACTAATAAAGCCGTGACCGACAGATATAGTCAGTGATTGGAATAGGTCCCTAAAGTCCCGGAAACGTACTAAGTAAATAATATTGTTATAAATACGTTAAAAAACAATGCATTCCTTCGTTTTTGTCCAATACAATCAATAGGCGTAAAATAAAACAACCATTTTTTTTATAACTTTTTATATAGGTATGGTTCCTAAATATAAATAAATACACATAATCTCGCTACTCGATGTAAATACAAAAAATATTTTAATTATATATCGTCCATTATATATATATTAGTCCTGATTCTGACGACATTGACGATATAGAATTTAAATAATTTTGTATTTACATTGAGTAGCGAGATTACGAGTATTTAGATTTAAGAAATATATATATACTTAGTTACAAAAAAGGTTATTTTGTTTTACCCCTATTGATTGTATTGGACAAAAACAAGGAATGCATTCGCTCCGCAAGCGTTGCGCCGCGATGCTCGGTAGGGTGCGTGACAGCCGCCACAGCCTCCTGGCCGTCGTGGCTAGCAGGTGGGACAGTGGCCTTCTGAAGCACTGGTCCGCCATGCACGTTAGCCTCATTAATAAATTTAATTTAATATAATTGAATTTAATTTAATTTAATGATGTGTAATTGTATTTTAATTTTAATTCTAATTTTAATTTTAATATTTGATATGTTAAATTGTATATGGATTCCGAATTGTCCGAAATAAATGAATTTTATTTTTATTATTATTATTTATTGTTTTACTGTATTTATAACTATTATTATTTACTTAGTACGTTATGTTTATGATGTACAATTGTACATGCTTATTCTTATACGTGTAGCTTATTCTGACAGAATGGTAACTACGGAACCCTAGCATGTCCCGACATGCTCTTAGCCGATTTTTTCACGCTGGATCATCGGTATGTTTATTTATTTTATTTAAACTTTATTGCACAACAGAACAACTTAATGTACAAAAGGCGAACTTAAAGGTGGATATAAGGTGGATTTTAAGTTACCACAGCTTTGCCCCTTAACCCGTTGTTACTCGTATATATTTTTATAGGTAATATTATATTTATAGGTACAATAGATACATATTTATAAGTGGTACTCGATAATTTTCTACTCTTTCTTGCCGGACTGTACAAATAGCAACAAGAAACAGTCCATCGGCGGACCTTGTGCCTTTTATAATAAGGTTTACGAACTGTCAGTTAACAGTGTAGGCCATGGTACACGCCGACGACTCGTTGCATATTCATCAGGCCGGGTATTGGTGTTTATATATTTATTGCTCTCGTGTCTCGTGGCTGCGACAGGATCGATTTGGCTCCAAGTCCGACTTGTAAAAATGGACTTTGATTGCTACCATCACACGTATCCCGTGTGATGTGTTACCTTCTTAGATGATGAAAACAAGAAAGGCTACGGTCTGCTTGACAAGAGCAGGCGTGGCTCACTCCGCGATTTCGTCGCGCCGCTACAAGTACATCATATTTATTCTAACAGTTTCAAAACACGAAATTAAACAAAAAATTGTAATAAAAAATATTTTTTGTATCTACATACAAATATAAACAACTAGCGACCCGCCCCGGCTTCGCACGGGTAGTTCAACTAATTTACACAAAACCTTTACAAATTATACATATAACCCTTCCTCTTGAATCACTCTATTTAAAAAAACCGCATCAAGTAGTTTTAAAGATCTAAGCATACATAGGGACAGACGGACAGACAGCGGAAAGCGACTTTGTTTTATACTATGTTCATTGCCATTGTAGGATTAGAGGCCTTCGAGCTATTATTAGTCAAAAAAGAATTCGCTTACTCGTTCAGAGGTCTAGTCGTCACACCACTTGTTGCAAATAATTTGTGTAGGTACGCGTGAATGCGAAAAGCCCTATAATCTCCTAATCCCCATTGTCGGTTCGATTGGTTACGTTACGGCGTACAAGTGCTAATAATAACACAATATAGGAACAATGACAGTACTAAGTACAAGTAAGTATTAACGTACAATTAACACGATCTACACTTTTTATTGTGTAAAAGTAGGTACATATATAACATAAATTATTAAAGTATTTACTTGCAACAATAAATAAAATGTTAATAACTAAGAAATTTGAAAGAAAAATATAAAATTTAGGTAACAACGGGCTGCCTTATTGCTTCCAGACAACCAACTACTATATCCAAACGTTTCATTTGACGATAACGTCAACCATAAGATTCCGGACTCAAAACTGAATGAAGAAAACTTTAGTAGAATGTACCTAAATCGTTAATTATTATAACCGGTCATATTGTACTTTTTTATCTCCATTAACCGCGCGTGGCTTTCGGACACGATGTCAGTTCATTTCCAATTACCTATTTACTCGTAGCTACTATTTTATAAAAATATGTACTAGTGCATTTTCCACTATTCGCAAAATCATGTTGATCAACAATTTTGTTAGCAACTCAGCTGTATGAAGGCGAATGGACAGCAAGCCTCATTTGATATTTCTCGCTGAATGTACGGTGCACCAAATGGGGATCGCCCTAGATACTCGAATCTCGTTTACAGTGCAACGGATGTGACCTACTTTTAGAGATGGTAAGAAAAAAATACTACAGATAGAAATATATCGTAGAAAAAATAAATGATCTATTCCGTGAAGGATTGTCTCAGATGAGGTTACGCACTTTGTAGAATGAATATTACGGGGCTAGGAGGATATAACCAAATGGAGTAGCTATATTAACAGGCGTTCCCTTCTGTCGAAAATAGTCGGCCAATGGTCATACATAATCTATGGACTGACGTTTTTATCTGACATGGCTATTTTGACGTTACGTATACATTTGACGTTCCCCTCCCCGCAAAAATTGGCAGATTTTTTTGTACAGCAAATAACAGACATGGCGTCTCCGTTGGGTCTATCCTCCTAGTTTCGGAGAGATCATTCAATATGGATATTGTATTTTCACAGCAGCAGGTGTGCTCCGAAAGAAAATGTCAATATTTGTTTATAGATTTCAATAACGCCGTATGACGCTTGTAAAACTAACATTCGAGACATCAAAAAAGTACTTACAGTTAGACCAAGATAAGTCTGCAACGATTTTGACAGCACACGCACTGCGCGTGTTATTTTAAACGTCAATCTTCTATGAAATTATGACTTAATAACACTTGCACTGCGTGTGCTATTAAAATCGTTGCAGGGTTAACTTGGTCTAACTCTAGTAGTAAATACCGATATATATGTTTTAAACGATATCTTGTTGGTTTTTACAAGCTTTTATTTAGTTTCACCTGTCCCGTTGTATGTGTGCCTGTGTGTCGGTCTGTTATCAAATTTGCAAGTTAAATAGTGTCACAAAAAACTCTATACTTTTGGTGTTATTACATACTAGCTTTTGCCCGCGGCTTCGTCTGCGTGGAATTAGTAATTTGGGTACCTTAATTTTTAAACAAATCTGGTTATAAATCCATCTTTCTTTTCACCCTTGGTCCACTATAAATTTCCACCCCGTTTTTTACACCCTTAAGGAATGATTTCGGCGATAAAATATATTCTATATCGTTCCCCACAGCTCAAACTATCCCCATGCCAAATTTCATCTAAATCGGTTCAGCGGTTATTGATTCCCCATACAAATTCCACCCCCCTTTTCACTTCCCCGGGACTCAAACTATCTGTATACCAAATTTTAACTAAATCGGTTCAGCGGTTCAAGCGTGAAGAAGTAACAGACAGACAGACACACTTTCGCATTTATATTAGTATGGATTAGTATGTCTTTGTCTAGCACTGTTCCATGAAGATATTTAAATAGGTACTTAGATAAAAATATCCTGACAACAACGCCTATTGCAAATTTCATTTCGTTTTACTGGCAATTTCATTAAATATTACATTATTAAATTTAAGAAAATGTCTATTAACGTATTTCAGTATACCAGCCAAATTAATATTGATGCTTTTAGTTTTCCACAAATAGACGGCCTTCATACCCAAGTGAATAACATTTTACCCCAAATTACTACATGTAAATGTAAACAGGAGAGCTATTACTCCATTGCGTGGTACAAAGCATCACGGGCAATCGATAGCCGATGGAGTGTAGTGTAAACTATCGCTTACATTCCGCCTGCGGTATCTGGAGAAATAGATGTGGCGGTTTTTCAGCGGTACTTTATTTAATATACTAGCTTTTGCCCGCGACTACGTCTGCGTGGACTTAGTAACCGCAGCTGGAGTAAGAATAGCGCCTGGAGAAAATCTCATAGCAATCTAAATTTGAGCATATTATGCACACAAATTAGCAGGCACTTCGTTAATTATCTCAATTCTACCCCGCTTTTTACTTTCTTAAGGGATGATTTTCGGGATAAAAACTATCCTATGTCCTTCTCAGGGACTCAACCTATCTCTATGCCAAATTTCATCTAAATCGGTTCAGCGGTTTAAGCGTGAAGAGGGAACACACAGACAGACAGACTTTCGCATTTATAATATTAGTATGGGTTTTACTGGCAAGAAAACTCTTTGACAACAGACGATGAAAGTCGTCGAATGTCGCCGATGTAAATATTGCGAAAGGCTCTATAGGTATACTCAGATGTCTTTGTGATCCCTCAATCTTTAAGGTCAGCTCAATAAAACATGCAGCGTTTTGCTTTGAATTTTTGAAAGCAAAACGAAGCTTGTGTTAACAATTCGCCCGCTAAACCTTTTTAGGGGGCGAATTGATAATCAAAATAAGTATGATAATAAAGATAATAAATATGCCCGTGTAAATGGAGCACGTTGATTTTTATTGATTAGGCAGACCTAGATTTATACTTTACAGATAGGAAAGGTCCTATGTCTGCCTAATCAATAAAAATCAATGTAAAGAGTGTGTTAGATTTACACGGACATATTTCTTTAGCAGGGCTGATAGTAGCCGAAAATAAGTTTTACGACTCAGTATTTTTATGACTGTGTATTTTTCTGCGGATGTGTAGGTATTTTTCTGCCATTCTGCGGCCGATATGTATAACCGACTTTATCGGTGAGACGAATATTTAACGGGCAGGTATATTAAACGGTATACAGAATATTAAAATAATTTCAAACGGACCATTATTTCATTAAACTTACGCGAAAAACTCGTTTAATATTACACAATAAACAAAGTAAATGCGTTTTATTTTTAAAGGGAAAATGCAAGAATGCTTGTTATACCTGGTGCATGATGATGGCCGGTTGGACGGCTCGACAGGTTACAGAATATCTGCTCTTTTGATTTGATACACTGATGAAATACGTTTATAAATAAAATATATATTTATAAAAAAAACTAATTACCATACTTCACTATAATATGCAGTGTGTGTTAATAATTAAATTAATTAAACACAATTAATATCGATCACAATTACAACGACGATGAGGTTTATCCCTTAACTGAGGCGTAGAAGCAATTACTATGGTTAGCTAAGGAATGGTCGATGGCATGGGTGCGTTCGGCTAGTCTGTATTAAGTAAGTACTTATCATCCATCATCATCATCATCATATCAGCCTTCTATCGCCCACTGCTGAGCATAGGCCTCTCTTCGAGTACGGCACTTATCCCGGTCCTGAGCCAATCTCATCCAGAAGTGACCCGCAGTCTTCCGAATGTTGTCCATCCAAGGGGCCAACGGACGCCACGCACTCCTTCATAAGTACCTATTATTATGTTTACCAATATCACTCTTTGTCAAATGGTTTGATGAGCTGTGAACGAATCCTAGAGGCCTAATTACAGTTTTTTGTCTTGTTAGCCTATCACACTGTTGGGCAAAGGCCTCCTCTCACCCTTTAGAAACCTCCCTGTGCTGAGCAAGATCGCGTCAATCCCGCTGGAACGCATCCAAGTCGCCCCGCCATTTAAAATTACAGATTTAATTTTGTATTTAAGATTTCATTGACCGTTATTTAGGTTTAATGAAAACGAAACGCCTTCCTCTCCAAATATATCTTACGTTAACCGCCTCTAAAACTCCTCGTTCACTAAATTTACCACGAAAATGACCGTTACATTTTAATTTGTCAGTTTTTGGCGCCACCCGGCTTAGCCATTATTTATTCATACAATTATCTATTCGCGAATTCAAATTTCGCAAGAATTTCGCAAAATTCCTTTCGTGGTTAATGCTCTGACGATTAGGTGCGGATTTGTAGATGTCAGCTTTTCTCGATTACGTTCAAATTGTCGTTTTGTTTATTTTCTTCTGTCTGTCTGTGTTCTATTACATATTAAGCGACTTAAGGATGACTTACGCTAGACCGGGTCGGGGCCGGGTCGGAGCTTCTGGCGGTTCGTTTTATATGGAAAGCACGACGTGATCACCGATTAGCCGTCATAGAAAGTGACATTTTTTTATTTTTTTTATTAAAAAATCCGTCTCCGTCTCATAAATTTACCATTTGTTTTTTGAATCGCTGGAGGCAACTAGCCAATCACAGTGCATGATTTTCATTGTTCGTAAATTTCGTAATGTAAGTGTGCTTCAAGCATGAGTAGGGAATGCAAACCGGTTTTTATTGTATGAAAATACCGGTTAATAACCGGTTATTAACCGAAATATCGTACAAATAAAAACCGGTTTTGGATTCCCTAAGCATGAGTAAGTGAGATTTCGGTATGTAATATACTTAGTTCGCTCTAAATACCCGTCTCGCTCTCTTGTAAATAATGAGTATTTACGAAGGTACAATCCTATTGTACCAAGGTACGAAACTAATTAACATAACTATGTGGTAAGGGATTAAGTTGTTGAGATGTGTTTAGGTCGTTCTTGACCCTCAGAATTACAAACAACTTTATGTACCGTCTAATTCATGAAAACTGTTAACTATTAGGTTTCCTTTCCACTGAGCCGGAGACGACCAGAGATGAGAGGAATTATAACCAATAGCATTGGTTGTATTCCACTTATCTTCTCCGCTATTGGTTGATTCTGTCATCTCCGCTCGTCGCCGCCTCAGTCAGGCGTGGCTCTACAAGTACATGTGGTCCACACCAATTTTGGTGTCTGGCCATAGTAGTTGCCGCGCACCGCTACGGAACGGACGCCTGTTCGCGCTTGCTGCGCCTGTGCGCGACTGTCGTAATTGACGCGTTTTTTTAGAGAGTGAATCTTCTGTACCTAGTACTTTTATTTATTCTGTGCCTCAGTGGAAAGGCAGGTATTAGTGTTATTCCCTTGAATCTTAAGCTACAGAATGGAATTAGTTACCTACAGAAGTCACTGCATAATTATTTTCCTTCTTATTTTCACGGAAACGTGCGAATATCTATCAACCTAAACCACCCGTTTACTTTATCAAAGTTTGAACTAAAAACTCCACTCCGGGGAGCGTTAGATGTTAATGCTGCCGGGAATTTTCACCTGGATACGTATTCTCATAGGTTTCTACCATAGTGGCCAGTGTAAGTGAGACCGCGAGATTGCCAACACATTGAGTTATTATGACTAAAGAGACGACATATAGTATGAATTTTCTCAAATGATTTCTAGGCCTCAGACCCTAATCCGTTAAACAAAAGCCTTTTCCCCTCACTAGCTCGGAAAGTTGTCGTTTATCCTTCAATACAAGCGGGGAAAAACGCGTTTTATCCACTAGTGGGGAAAGTAATTTGACCTTGGATGGAGCGTGTTTAAGTAGCTTGACAGATAACAAAATGTAAAACGCTCATGATAATGGTTCGTTCGATATTAATTATCATTAAATAAATGGTTTGAGAATCTATTATAAAATATCAAATTTAGCTTTATTTAATGATTTTAAGTCATAAACCTTAAAATTCCATAAGAAACGTTTGTTTTTTTATAATGATGTTAAATATAATTCTGAACGCACAAGTTGAGTCGATGCAATTTCAAAACGCATCGTTGACATTTCGTACATCAGAAATGTCAACATTGTCAACAATTTTTTTACTTAAAACCTTTTCTCACCGACTCGCGTAAAAATACATAACTTCCAGAGTTTTCTGTTATAATATCGTAAAGTAATGAGTGATTCCAGTGATGAAGATGATCTAACGCCTGTGGATGTCGCACTTTCCTCGCTATAGTGAGGTGAAAAGTTTTGTGTTACGCAAATGTATTTTACTTCTCGTGTGTTGAACCACTCGCTACGCTCAGGATTCTATTTTAGAACCACTCGCTTCGCTCGTGGTTCACCTATAGAATCCTTTCGCTTGCTCGTGTTTCAATTCTACACTCGCGGGTAAAATACAACTTTGCACCCTTGTATAACAAATAACTATTGTTTCTTTTATGGAGAGGCGACTTAGTCGCGTCGCGTGCCGAGCGCGTGCCAAAGCAACACTGTCCTTAAAAAGCAACTATCGTAATAGTATTAACGTTCAAAATGTAACAGCTCATTCTGTGATAACGAGTTTGGGTAATGAAGGACGATTGGTTTCCCGTGTGTGGCTTCAGAATGAGCTGCTACATAAATTTGAACTATATAAATAGCACGATAAAATTTCTTTTTAAACGAGTTTGTTCCCGTTAAGTCAGTAGCGGTAGCATCAGAGGCGTATTTACATATTTGGCGCCCCGGGCCATTGGGCCTCTGCCGCCCCCCATGACCCATGAAACAAACACAAAAGCAAAAAAATTTTCTTAGTGCCTTTCTGCAGAGCTTGGAATCGAACCTAAAGCCAATTGTGAGCGATGCCGACGGCCGAGCTCTGCATAAGACCGGAGACCCGGAGCGTCCGATAGCGGTGTGCTGCCCTGTGAGGCTGAAGGCCGAACTGCAGAAGCACAGAGCTTAAAGCACTGTAGTGTAACCCGTTCGAATTAAAAAACCGCAAATCGATGTACAGGTTACTAGAGCTCAAAACAAAATTTTTGACCCGCAGTTCCTAAAAAAAATCCCCTGGGGGGAGTGGTAAAACATTATTTTTTTTGTATGGAATTTTTTTTTCCAAAACCTATCGTGTGTGATATCATACTTTTTGAGGCGATTCTAAAAATATATCACATCATTACATTTCGGCCATTTTTTTTTTATTAAAACAAAAAGAATTTTCGAAACATACCAAGTTTGGGCTCCTCCAGATACGATATGGCAGATTTTTTTTTTTAACAATATACCACAAATGAATGATGAAACGGCGCAGTTAAAGGGATAAAGAGGTATTTCCCGTTCGATATATGGATATTACGTATCATTTTATGATTAATATGTAGTACCGAATCTGCAGTACAGTTCCATAAGTCTCGTAAAATAGGTATTGAAGTAGAACTGTGTCAGTTTGTAAAATTGAAAAATTAAATAAAAAATCTTAATGATATTATTTTCAAAATTGCTTTCTTGGGGTTGGATATGAGGATATCACGTATCATTTGTGGTATATAGTACAAAAAAAAGCAGCCCTATCATATCTGGAGGAGCCCAAATTTGGTATGTTTCGAAAATTCTTCAGCGGCTCTGCAGCATCTCGGCCTTACGTGGTGCGCTCCCTTCCGCATCCTAAGGTCTTTAGTTCAATACCCTGCTTGCGGTCCGTCTTTTTGTTTTTTAACTATACAAGTTATGTTTCTCTTCGGGCTCTACTATCCAGTATCTCGGTCTCCAGCCTTGCGGTTCACCTTTTTATTTTTTTTATTTATATAATTACAATTATAAGCTTACAGTAATACCAGCGCCTATAATGCTAACAACAGTATTTAAAAATACATAATGAAACAGTAGATTTATATAATATATTATGTAACAGTAAATCTGATGTACATTTAAGTTTAAATGAATTCATTACATAATGAGCGTATTTTAGAAATCAAACTGTGCCAGCTATCGGCGAACACGTCGGCATCCTGGCTTAAAACGAGTTGGTTGAGCAGCTAACTTTGAAAGAACTAACCATGTCGTGTCGTGTCCGAACTCTAATTTTATTCAATACCACTAGGTATTATAAGTTTTCTTTCAATATGATTTTTGCGTATTATCAGTGTTTTGCTGAGTAATTAACCACTAAATGAATGATGAATTGTCCTAGGCTCCGACTGACCCGTTCGCCAACTCCCTGGTCGCCTCTGAATTCTATACTCAATAATTATAGTGTTAATAGTGTACTGTTTTCGGTTGACGTCGGCCACCGTGCGGACGCCGTGCGCCACAGAGGTACGGACACGGACGTCGTACACGATGCCTTTATTTACCGTAGGAAGTATAGCGACTGCTGACGCAATGGCCGGCGTCTAGACGTCGCTCACGGTGTTAATGCCGACGTCAAGCATGCAACGTTAGGCCCTGGTCTGCAACAAACGTCGTACGCCGCCGCGGCGTCTGGTGTGTGAGAGAGACCCCTGTAGTGCATTTCCATAGTAAGCATTTGTACGTCGCGTACAGCGTCACGCCGGACGCGACCTACGGCGTTTGTTACAGACAGGGCCAAAAAGCATTAACGGAAGCCCGCGGCCTTAGGGCGATGTGAAGAGCGAAGTCGCAGGGCGACATCATGAGAACTCGTCGACAATCCGACGTGGGTAAAGAATTAAGGTAGAAGGAAAAGGGGCGCAAACGTGCTGTAAAAAATTTGATGTGACTACTGGCAATAGACAACGAATAGTTACTTACTTTAAATTAAATTATGTCTAGTACCAGTAACACCACAAAAAAAATTTTATGGGGCGCCACTGAGGCACCCGAAACTGAAAGCCAGCGGCGGCCTGCGCCGCCCCCCGCAGCCTGCCGCCCCGGGCCATGGCCCCCTTGGCCCTAGGGTAAATACGCCCCTGGGTAGCATTGGTAACCGCTGAACAAAAGAAACAAAGGCTTTTGTTTAACAGATTAGGGTGTGAGGCGTAAAAATTCATACTATACCAAACAATGAAATTGTCGCAATCACAACCTGAACCATGCGACGAAAACGTCGTAAGCGCCGTGAAATTCATGGCGCTTAAGCGTTTAGATCGCGAGATTTACGCTCCGCTTGTATGATTTGATGCCAACATGGCAGCTACTCATAGCGCAAAATACTGGTTCTCTGTGCCGGTTCTATACGTTAGTAATAATAGTTCAATGATCGACAAACGCCAAAGAAAAAGGAAAAAATATATCGGGATGACGGATGCTACGAAAAGTTACGTAACTAATAACTATGTCCATGCCCTTTTTAAGTTTTGATTGGCGTTTTCTATAGGGAATATTACGCGAAACTGCGTAGGGGGCGCCGCTATCTGAGGGTCTATTGCGAAACAAGAAAATCGAAAATTTTGTTGTCTAACATCTCTGTCACTCCTGCATATTCGAGCGATAAAATAACGAAATTTCGGATTCTCGTTTCCCGGTAGGGTTTCTGTAAACAAACTGGCTTTATGCATCAATGTCATATAGGTATATTATTATCTCTGAGTATGTATAAGTTACTATATGGTTTACTTGGTCTGTGGCATAGACATAGTTAGTACAGGTAGTTATAGACGCGCCACCGAGCGACCGGGGGTAAGAGAAAGTAAATTCATATAAAATTTGGGCAGCAGCATAGGATTTTTTCTCTTTCACTCTTATAATCGCCACCTACCTATGATGCCACCCGGTCAGTGATAAGGACACAGCATGGCACTATTTTCTCTTTCCTCTTATAGGAATCGCAATGAGAGTATCTTTCTCTATCAAAGAGTGTCAGGCCCTTGAAGTTACTCTATGGTTTACTTGGTCTGTGGGTTTACTAAAGGGGCTAGTGCTGCACTGCTTTGGTGGCAGAACATTGCAGTAATACCCAGTAGTAATACCATAATAAGGATTTTTATCTTGGCTAGATCCACTTGTCTGATTGTTCTAAGCGTCTTGGCTCTGAGCTCGTTCACTGTTTATAGGTATATTGCTTGTGGCGTAAAACGGGTGGAATGTATTTTGATGAATAGAAATACAGTTATTGAAATGATAAGCCCGAATCTTATACCTTTAAACATGCAATTTTTGTATATATATATATATATTTATATATTTCGGGGATCTCGGAAACGGCTCTAAAGATTTCGATGAAATTTGCTATATGGGGGTTTTTAGGGGCGAAAAATCGATCTAGCTAGGTCTTATCTCTGGAAAAACGCGCATTAGTGAGTTTTTATATGTTTGTCTCCCAGATATTGAGAATAATTAGACTTACCGTTTTTAAGTTTGTTCCCGACGAAGCCTCTGACTGCTGGTTCCTGCTTTTCTATATTGCACAACTGTGCACAACACACTTCTCATTTTAGGAAACAAGTTGGATTAGGTTTGCATTGCAGTTTCTTTTAGTGAATTCTTGATGACGTTGATGGCCCGTCAGTTTGTACTTCTTTTGAAGTATCGGCGGCCAGTATCCGCGCTGAAATGGGTTGTTAGCATAATTTTATTTTTTTATCAAGCAGATTTCGTTTGCGAGCGATACTACAAGTTTAAAAAAAGAAAATATTCTTACGGTGCCTCATTAAGGCTTGTAAACAAAAAGAGAGAAAGATAGGTATAATTAAGGCTCTGTGCTATCCCCAACGCTGTTTTTGCTGCACATCAATGACATGTTGTCTATCGACGACATTCATTGCTATGCAGACGACAGTACTGGGGATGCCTATTACGCAGGCCGTGCCAACATCCCTCGTTCCGTGGTGCTAGAGAGTCGTGAAAAGCTTGTGTCGGATATTGAGGGCACTCTATCCAGAGTTTCGGTGTGGGGCCGGGACAATTTAGTGCGATTCAACCCCACCAAGACACAAGTTTGCGCGTTTACCGCTAAGAAAACCCCATTTACTGTGGTCCCACAGTTCGAAGGCACAGCCCTTACCATGTCAGGGAGTATTGGGATCCTCGGTGTCGACATCTCCAGTGACGTCCAATTCCGTAGCCACCTGGAAGGGAAGGCTGATCTGGCATCCAAAAAACTCGGTGTGCTCAATAAAGCACGGAGATACTTTACTCCGGGGCAAAGACTGCTGCTATATAAATCGCAAGTCAGACCCCATATGGAGTACTGCTGTCACCTTTGGGCAGGAGCACCTGGATGCCAGCTTGGACCCTTCGACTCAGTCCAAAGGCGCGCTGTACGAATCGTCGACGATCCCAAACTCACAAGCGGTATCGAACCTTTAAGTCTAAGGAGAGACTTCGCCTCCTTGTGTGTGTTCTACCGCTTGTACAATGGGCTGTGCTCTGAAGAATTGTTTGACATGATGCCAACGGCCGCTTTCTATCACCGCACCGCTCGCCATCGGCAGGGTGTTCATCCTCACACCCTAGCACCTAAATGGTCGCGTACTGTGCGGTTTAAGAGGAATTTCCTCCCGCGTACGCTGCGGCTGTGGAATGAGCTCCCTGCCGAGGTTTTCCCGAGGGGCTACAGTATGGGGTTCTTCAAAAAAGGAGTGTACAGGTTTTTAAAGGGTCGGCAACGCGCGTGTAATATCTCTGGTGTTGCAGGCGTTCATAGGCTACGGTAACTGCTTACCATCAGGCGGGCCGTATGCTTGATTGCCACCGACGTGGTATAAAAAAAAAAAAAAAAAAAAATTACGAGTATCAGCATAAAGGATGACTCACGTTAGACCGGGCCGGGTCCGGGCCAGAGCTTCCGGCGGCTCGTTTTCTATGGAAAGAATCACGTGATCACCTGTCATGTCATAGAAAAGTAAGCGCCGGAAGCTCCGGCCCGGACTCGGCCCGGTCTAACGTGAGTCATATTATTCTATTTGTACGGTTATCGAATAAGTCAGTCATAAATAAATAAATAAAAGAACTTAATTTCTACTACTATACTGTGGCAAAATAAATAGTTAAAGAAGATATCTGAAGTGTTCTCTACATATAACGTTAAGGGAATGTCGAAAAACATATCGATATTTCATTTTATTTTCGATATGTCGATATGTCTGGTAATCAAAGAAAGATTAAGCAATATACCTAGGCTCCAGTTGCCGTAAATAAAGTTCTCAATCCTTGTACCGCTGTACTTGCTGCAGCTTGGCGAGCAACACGCGAACGCGAACCGAAGCGATGCGGCCCGGGGTGAATCAATCCTTTGATACCTATAGAAGTGTCCTACGTGGGCGATCTCGTTGCGAACGCGAACGCCGTGGGCCCGTCGCGCCGCGCCTCCCCGTAAGACGCTGCGTAAACGGTTATATCAGTTCGCCTCGCTAAGAACCTTCCTATATAGAATAACAACTCTATGAGAGGTAATCATAATTACGAATGTATAGCCTCCACGGAGGGCCGGGATCAAACGCCGAAACCTACGCGGGAAAAGCTAACCTACACTTATTTCAACAGAGCTCAAATTACAACGGCAAAAGATAAACTAATATTAGACGGTTCTCTAGATAGCTAAGCATAGATTATCAAAGTTCACACTACCGTGACGAAATTACTTCAATTCAAATTAACTTGCAAGTAGTTAGTTTAGGATGGTACAAATTTAGTGGAATTGGACTTTGCCCCTTGTCAAAGTCAACGTATTTCTGTGCCACTCTGTATTAATTTTCAGCTTATTTGAGCATCTCGCCCGCTTAGCAACATCTCCTTTCGCTCGTATAAAGAATGACTCACGCTAGACCGGGCCGTGCCTGGGCCGAGGCGTCTCATATGTCATTTTCTATGACGGCTGATCGGTGATCACGTGGTACTTTCCATAGAAAACGAAGAAGCCCCGGCCCGGTCTAGCTTGAGTCATCTTTATGCAGCTACAATATACAAATCAACAGAACAGTTGCCAAATGTCCAACAATGAAGTAATATAGAAATCATTGTCCACAGATTGTCCCAACAACATGGCAGCAGACAGCTCTCTCAACTCCCAACGGTAAGTCCATATACATAAGGTCCGTTTCAGTTTGGCAGCAAATCAACAATTTAAATGTGCTGGAATAGGGGGCAATAGTGAATATAGTGATTGATCGAGGTCCATTGACTGAATTTCCTTTGAAGTTTGCCGGTATTATCATGTTATTGGACCAGATATGTTAAGCAGCGAAAGGGTTAGGTTGACTTTACAATATTTGTGAGGTAATACGAAATAAGGGTATTTTTCTCGAGTAAAGAGGATAGTGGACGGTCATTTATTTAAATATACAAACGTCCCGTTTTCCTTCCCGGAAATTATGGAAAAGGAAAATGTTTTTCGTATAATTTAACATATGTTTACCCGATGCGACTTTGTTTGTTTTGTTTTAGATACATAGAGAAACACACACACACAATACAGAGAAAAAATTCTAACGAAAACGTTACGTTTAGACTCTCAGTCATGATTAGTGTTAATAACACTAGTCATGTTATGTATCCTGCGCGGCAAGGGAAGTATAGTCTCGTAAAGTAAACTTTTATAACTTTTTCACCACACCGGCTGGTAGAGTCTGTGCGGAAAGAGAAGTCGTGAAATGTATGGGATCCAATACTCTCTTCTCTTGATTGTTCAAAAACTGATATAACATTTTATTCACATGTGAGGCAAAGTAATCAAATGCAAATTTTGAGTTGTTTTCTTATGTTTGCTGGTAGAATTGACTTTAAAATGATGATTTTGAATGATATATATTTAATAACATTCATTTTGTATCGATTTGCTTTGATTTTGTTTGATATTTTACAGTTAGTTTAGATATTTTCCTTGTTGGTATGGTGAATAGTTTTAGGGTTCACTCGGTGGCAATATTTCTTTACCCCCGTGTCTTGAAACCCACGCAACGCTCAAGATTCCAGTTTTCGAACCACTTGCTACGCTCGTGGTTCAATTTTGGAATCTTTCGTTTGCTCGGGTATCAATATTAGCACGAGAGGTTAAAAACAACAACTTTGCCCCCTTGTAAAACAAGAGTGTGTAACACAAAACTTTTCCCTTCACTATAGCGAGGAAAGTGCAACATCCACAGGCGTTAGATCATCTTCATCACTGAAATCACTCATTTTTTACGATAAAACTCTGGATGTTGTGTAGTTGTACGTGTCGGAGTCGGTGAGATTTTTTTTGTTGACAATGTAGACACTTCTGACGATGCGTTTTGAAATTGCATCGGCTCAACTTGTGCGTTCAGACATTCAACATCATTTAAAAAAATAAAATGTTTCTTATGGAATTTAAGGTTTATGACTTAAAATTTATTATTTAGGTATTTTTATTAAATTCTGAAACCATTTATTTAATGATAATTAATATCAAACGTTTATTTCCAAACAAGCATTTTAAAAGCTATCTATTCTCTTGTAGTAATGTAAAAATATTAAAGTAGGTAGATCAAGATAAGCCTGCAAAGATTTTAATAGCACACGCAGTGCAAGTGTTATTTGTACGTCATAATTTCATAGAAGTTTGACGTTTCAACTGCACTGTGTGTGCTATTAAAATCCTTGCAGACTTGTCTTGGTCTGACTCTACACAAATAAACTTACTTACTAGTCTTACTACATATTCCCAATATTCCCATCACAAATAAACAGACGGAAGAAAAAATCGAATCTAAAACTTTGTCGACTTGAAGTCCCTTGGAGTGTAACTTTACTCCTCTTGACACCTGAGGGTTGGGGTGGGGGTGTTATTGCCATTCACTTGCCGAACGAGAGCAAAGATAATAAAATAACTAACACCTACTCTTAATTAATGATGCTACCTCAAGGATGAGTCACGTTTTGTGACTATGATTCAGAAATTGCTTGCCATCGTTATCGATAACATTTGCGTCGATATTTAATTGATCACTAGTCATCACTAGCATTGGTACGTTTTTATCCCTGAAGAACCAGGCTAACGCAGTAAAGTAACGCAGCGTACTACGTAGGCGAACAACACGCGAACGAGAAGCGAAGCGATGCGGCGCGGGGTGAATCAATCCTTTGATACCTATAGAAGTGTCCTACGTGGGCGATTTCGTTGCGAACGCGAACGCCTTGGGCCCGCCGCGCCGCGACGCGCCTCTTCTCTTTGCGTTCGCGAGTGTTCGCTTACGTAAGACGCAGCGTGGTACTACAGGGACTTCATTATTTTATGACCGATGTAAATTTATGGATTATTTTCAAAATGGCGGAGCCATGGGATTCGCGAGGTGTACCTACAACACGCAGTCACTAGTATGTACAGTCAAGGGCATAAATATATATACATTCCCAAAGTTTCAAAAATATGTTTACGCTCTTACACCTTGGACAATAAAGTCGTGTTTACATATTTGTGCCATTTTCAACTAAAAGGGTACTTATTGTTGCTTGTCAGTAAGGCGCTATTTCCATATAACTTCAATTAGAAATCAACCTTATCGACAAGCGACAATGTGGTACCTTTTGGTTAAAAAGTCACATTTTTAAGCCATTTGTTAGCATCGATATTTTTCCCTTCGACTGTACCTGTGTCGTTTTCTGCTAAGTTTACTCTTTCATTTTGTCCACAGGGTGTTCAAAAAATCGTCCCCCAACAATAAGCTCACCTTATACCTGGCGTCGCGGGACCTTGTGGTGGAGACGAACAGCATCGACCGCATACAGGGTGTTCTGCACGTGGACCCCGAACACGTGGATAATAAGAAGCTGTATGGGCAAGTCACTCTTACATTCAGGTGAGTTGTTGTTGATGTATGAATTTTTTTACAGCTAGTATTTTCCTCCCGTTGGTGTGGTTTTGTGTTTCACTGGGTTGTAACCCTCGTGCCTTGAAACCCTCAAAACCCAACTTTGACCCCTTGTAAAACAAATAACTATTAAAATATTACGGTTGTGGAAAAGGGGATAAAAGGGAAGCTATGTATTAGCTTGCGTAATGAGAGATTTACTCCTGATCTGATCCTATTGGTCAATTTGGTCATCTATTCGAAAAGGTTCGCAGGAGGCTTAATATTGGCTCTGGAAACTAAACACAATCAAAGAAATCAATTGGGATCGATTTGTATAAAAAGAAAGAAGTATTTCAAAGTAAATTTCTTTCTGCGAACACTCCGGCTGTGTAATCTTCTTGTCGAGGTTTTCTCGAAGGACTGCATTATCCTCGTAAGGTCCAATGTGTAGCTGACCCCCATGCAAACAAATTTCTATCCAGGGGTCAGTTATCTCTGCAGCGGACTATACTTGTTCACTGACGTTTCAAAACAATCTAATTAGAACCGTTCTTAAGCCAAATCAAGAAGTAATTCTTTTTTTTCATTGCTTTCTCAAACAAACAAAATAAATACATCCCAGTTTACTAGTTAACTACATGGTTCAAATTAAAATAGGAAAATGTTGTGTGGTGGCACAGAATAAGTAATAGTATTATCATACAGAACGGCCACGCACCTCCCCGCCCCGATTCGAATTACCTCGCCCCGCGACAGAAATCTGGCGGACTTCTGGCGTGTTCTTAGTACTATTTTTAAGCAACTTACACTATGACGCATGACGCGTGTACGGACGTGCCGTTCACACATAGAAACGCGAGTGATTTTTGATGCGTGTCCGCCCTGTGATGGTGGGTAGGTATACAAAAATCACAGACAAAAATAGACAACGCAAAACGCGAACGCTTCTAACGCTATCGAATGAAATTTACACTAGGAAGGGGTTCAGACCGCGTAGCCAACATGCCAATCGCTTACGCTTCGTAGCGATCGAAACGCAACTGTCACTGTCGCACTAATAAGGTAGAATGATAGAGAGACACAAAGCGTTTCGTTGTCTGGCTATAGTGGTTATATTTAACCCGTTATAGTACACGCCTATAACAGCTCTATAAAATGGTGTAAACCTTTATATCAATTACTAATAAAATATATTAGCTGTTAAGCCTATAGAGCAATAAGGTGTTGCCGAACGCTTATATACGACAGGCGGTCACCTCCGAAACCTCAATACGACGTCTATACAAGCTTTCAGAGATAAAAACCAAAATTTTAGGACTTAAATGTTACTTGCGTATATACATAGTGGGGTATATTAGACTTAGTAGTTACATATAAAGTATTTAAACATAAAGTATCAGAACTTTTCCAAGTCCATTGTCGGCAAAGTTGGAAACTCTAATTAGAGCAAGTTGGCAAGGAGAAGTTGAATCGTCCCCTCTCAGTTTCAAGTTCATTAAAAAACTACTAATAGCGCTTACAAAGTAACTTTTGAGGTCATCTAAGTTTTTATGGAAAGAATACCGTCAACCGGGGTGAACAGGAATGGCTGGGGTGAATAAGGACAAAACTTAAAATGTGATTTACCTGACAATTTCTCAGTCACAAATAAAACAGTGTCAATTTTCGAAAAATGCTCACCTACTGTAGGTGCCGTCAAACGGGGTGAATATGGCTGCGATGAATAGGGACACAATTTGAAATTTGATTTACCTGACTACCCTCAAAAAATTGATTATTTCTCGAAAAATGGCACTTTTTATTTCTGACTTTTTCTGTGAGTTTTTTGTTATTTCTACTAAGAATAACGATGTCTCCATCCCGACAAGAAAAAAACCGGCCAAGTGCGAGTCTGACTAGCGTTCGAGGGTTCCGTATTTTACACAATTTAAACAATGTATTTTTTATGTGAAACGTGAGTGAAATGTCTTTAAACAACCCGTAGGGGTTGGATCAAAAACTAAGTAATTAAGTCCAACTCACGCTTGACTGCAATTTCTAATAGGTTTTCCTGTAATCTATAGGTAAAGATCTATTTTGTTTATTTTTTTTTAAATTTTAGACCCAGTCGTTTCGGAGATAAAGGGGGGGGAGGGGAATGGTCCTTTTTTGCCTATTTTCTTGAATAACTTCTAAATTGTTTATCCTAAAATTATAATAAAACGTATATTTGAGATTCCCACAATGAGCTCTTTCATTTGATATATAACACGATATAGTTTGAAAAACTTTATTTATTAATTTTCTCATTTAAAAGTGGCCCCCATGTTTAAAATTCATTTATATGCGTTAGAAAACGAAGCGCCGGAAGCTCCGGCCCGGACACGGCCCGGTCTAACGTGAGTCATCCTTAAGGGTTCCGTTTTTTCCTTTTGAGGTACGGAACCCTAAAAAAAGAAGAAAAAAGTACCAAAAATGTACGGATACAATTTAAAAACTTCCTTTGATCCATTCATACTACTTAGTAAAATGGAATTTTGGCAACACAATACGAAAATATCGAGATCGTGATATCTTCTGAGTAGAAAAAACAATACAACAAATATAATTAAGGAATTGCTCAGTTGGTTGCGTCTTATATTTACATTATGTTGGTATCCGATAGAATGCAGTGAGCATTTCGTTATGGTTATCATGACATTCATGACACCCTAGTACAATAATGATTGAGACACAAGAAGATTGTAACGCCGCATCTTACGTAGGCGAAGGCGGGCCCAAGGCGTTCGCGTTCGCTACGAAATCGCCCACGTAGGACACTTTTATAGGTAAAAATAGATACCTATCAAAGGATTGACTCACCCCGCTCCGCGCCGCGCCGCGCCGCGCCGCTTCGCGTTTGCGTTGTTCGCCTACGTAGTACGCTGCGTAATGAAACACAACAGCTTCTTAAGATTATCTCAATCGATCTAATTGCCTGAGTATACTGCTGAAATACATGTCACTTGAAACCGAGTAAATATGTCTGTAAATATCCATAGAACATGATCTATTTTCATAGATCTTGAGCATAGTAATAAACACTTTTAAGTTGAAAAACGAGGAATACTAAACTTTATGTGAAATATAAACGTTATCTTGTTACAATTTCAGATTTCATGCGTAAAATTATTATCTGTAAAGGCATCTTTATTCTCACCAGGATTGGCAATAAAGATTTCTTCTTCCATTTTTCCCTCAAGGGCAAAAGTGTTATTTAATATACCGTGAGTGCAATAACGCTATAATCCGTAACAATATTCTTTTTGTGCCTTTATTGAGTATAAAAATATGTGAATCGGTTAGGTTACTCGGTTAGGAGTCCAAGTTATTAAATATTAGGATATTAATCCTACTTAATCGAATGATGTTTTCCATTTGTCAGTTGTTGTTATTGCCTAAGTGCAGCCTCAATTGCTGTTTACCTTAATTGTTACTTACAAATAATATATAATCTCAGAAAATATAGTTTGTCAAAGGACTGTCTCATTTCAAACATAGACAGAGAGAATCATACTATCTTTGCCTTACACTAGTACTAGCACCCAAAAGAAAGGGATAAGTATAATTTTCCTGGTTGTTACTGACTGACAAATTGGTTTGACCAACTATAATTAAAAAGGTTTTAACTTACAGTGTTTTTTACAATGATTTTACTTGTGTTAAATAAAGGATGACTCACGTTAGACCGGGCCGTGTCCGGGCCGGAGCTTCCGGCGCTTCGTTTTCTATGGAAAGCACCACGTGATCACCTATCATGTCATAGAAAAGTAAGCGCCGGAAGCTCCGACCCGGACACGGCCCGATCTAACGTGAGTCATCCTTAACGATTAATTTTACTTTTCAAATCGTAATAATTAGTTCTAGTAAACAGCTTATTAAAATAATAAAAGTGGTCCTGTGATTCAAAAAATGTTTACTCTGAATACCGCCGACAATATCTGCATCAAAATACAGAGCGAGGCCAAAAATGCTTGGACGCAAGCCTGCCCGGATAATCCAATCCCAGCCTTCGTAAATTCACAAAGACTGGAATAAGCCCCTCTGCAGAGCCACCACGAATTAATAAATGAGAGCCACTCTAAAAGCACTTATTGATAATGCTTAAAGCCCTGCAGAGCGCGCTCGTCTCCTAGCCGTATCAGAGCCAGAGTCGGGGCTCTGGCTCCATGCATTGCATCCAACATAGGCGCCCTCCTAGAGAGAACGACCCTCGTGCTCGCTACCAGTCTGCGACTGGGGGTCAAAACCAATGAGCCCCACCGCTGCCGCTGTGGCTCCAATGTTGACGAGCTGGGCCACCACGGCTTATCCTGCCAGAGAAGCGCGGGCCGCATCTCTCGCCACGCCTCCCTGAATGATGTCATCCGGAGGGCGCTTGCTTCCGTTAGCGTGCCGGCCATCCTAGAGCTGAACGGAATCGCACGCGACGACGGCAAGCGGCCCGACGAAATGACACTCATTCCGTGGAGGCTGGGAAGGACGTTTGTGTGGGACGCCACCTGCGTTGACACGGCGACCTCCGTCAACCGCTACAACCGCAGAACAGAACAAGCGGCGCAAATATGCTGTCCTCGGCGAGGGCTACATATTTGCTCCGTTTGGCGTAGAAACTCTGGGACCGTGGAGGTTCAGCGCAAAAACCCTTTTCAATGAAATTTCCCAGCACCTTGTTGACACCTCAGGTGACAAGAGGGCTGGCAGCTACCTCGGCCAGAGGATAAGCCTGGCCATCCAAAGAGGTAACGCTGCCAGCCTTCTGGGCACTATAACGCATGAAGTTGACCTGGGGAGCATTTTTTGTTTATAAGTTTGCTTTAAGATTTATTATTTTTAGGTATAGTTTAGTTTTAATGTTACTTTATTTTGTTGTTCTTTCAATACCTTTGTCGTAATACATTTTACTTAATACCTAGAACCTGTTTGTATACTGGAACCGACATTACTATTCTAATAGCAAAAGTAACTAAATATCAGGTCAATTCGAGTTTTAGTTCTTCTTCTTCTTTTCAAATTATGGCTTCAGCCCAGTGGGACTATTTCGCCAGTATCAAGGTATTAAGAGGTTTTAAAACGACAAAAATTGTACGGTTGTACAAGACAGTGTACGGTGATTTGTTAGCTCTTGTAAATCGATAGCTAGACTTTACAAGAAGCACGTGGACTACCGGCCGTTGACTCCAAGATGGTGGTTAAACGCGCTTCATAATTAATTCTCCGTTCACTGCACACTACCACATTAGTTTACTGTATAATAAGCTATCGATATTACACTTTAAACAATATTAATGAGCAAAAAACAAAGTAATTAATCTCGATGCTAACTATCAAGATGGCGCTCGAACCGGAAGTCCCGAGTTTTAGTTATTCGACCTGTTTCCGATATGATGCTGATCTGTCAGTGTCAAAAATGAAATGAGATAAGAAACTACCCTCGTTTACGGCATTATTGTCAAATGATGGGTTGCACACAACACTCACTACGTCATTCGCTAATGGTTCGTCCACACCGACGTAGTACCCAACTCAGTTTCAACTCGACTCGTTCGAGCGTTTTTCGACAAAATACGTGAGTGACCCGTTATTAATATATTTAATAGGATAGTTTTTATGAAGACACCATACATACTACGCAGACGAAGACACAAGGACAAACTAGTCACTACATAAAGAGTACACGGAAAGAACATGTCTAGTCACTTTTATCGGAAAATAGTTATATGTGCAAAAAGAGAGGAAAGTTGGTTTTTCTTGCGAGTGTTTATTTTGAGTCAAAAACACGAGATGTAAAATAACTTTGCTCTCGTGTTGCACACATAGTTTCACCTCAGTAGTGAGAACATATTAAAGGTTAAAATGTATTTCGAATTACACAGAATAATACAGAAAAAAAAGAATAAAAGTATGAAGTGGCAGTTCATGGCCTTCACTAATTTAAAAAGCTACTTTGTTTCACTCTTTGGAGTGAGGAAAGTCGCACTTTCTTCATTCCAGGGAGTGACGAAAGTATGCTTGTTCGAGCTGCTGAGGTGAAAAATAGATTTTCATTTCAAAATGTAGAGCTCTTAATGAACTATTAGTTATATCTTTTTTAATACAGTTGCTCAAAAAGTGCTACTTTACGTAGCTGTTTAGCGTGCTGAAAGTTGATTTTCGCGAACTAGTGCTTTTTACTTTTCCAATTTTTTAAAATTTATTCTTGTTCCAATTCATGACTACTTATTGATGAGTGTTAATATTAGTTTCCTTTAAACGTCGTAATCAACATAAAAACCTACTGTTAATGTAAGAATACGAAAATATACATATTTCATATTTTATTACTTACCTCTTCATCATTACAACACGTCTATTTTTTTAATATTGAATATTGAAAAACCGTTCTTAATACGTTGTCTGAATGGAACGGAACGCCTGTCAAAGAAGAGGCGTTTTTTCTTTCTGCTTTATGTTTCCAAAGGCAACATTCGATATTGTTTTTATAAATGTACGATACACAAATAATCGTAATTAACGATATTTGGGTATAAATAGTACAATGTTTTATATTTACAATTGTTTCTGTCTTATAGAACATGCATTTAAAAAAAAAACTTTCATTAAAGTGGGTCCAATAATAATAACACCCAGCTAAAAAAACACCTCTTCATAATGTCAATGTCAATGATGTCACAGAATTAATAATATAAATGCTTCGAATTCCTTACTTGTTGCTTTTCTTATTTTTTCGCAACTGTATTAAAAACGTCGTTCGATACACGTGCGGAAATGTCATTTTTCACTCGTCCCGAGTCTTGCCACTCGCCTACAGCTCGTGGCAAGACATCTCTAATGTTATGCTATTATATTTAATGACATACTAACCGCACTAGCATCGAAATGTACTATTAAGCGTTTTTAAATATTCATCCCCTTAAGAGGTTAAAAGTTTGAATCCATTACAAATGCTTTGAAACTTCTTAGAAAGGCATTGTATAATATTACAAAAAAAGTTATTTCAACGTTCTTAATAATTCAACCCAAATTCAAAGAGGTTTAAGAAGGGGATGTAAGTTTATATGTGATTCAAGTTTTCGTTTAAGCTAGGAACATAAAACTTGGTAAAAGGGCAGCGAAAACTAATTGATAAAGGTTGCTTAGGGAGCGAACATTTTTTTTAAATAATGGACTTGAGAGAGGTACTCGTGAAGTAATGACATACTTTCCGCACTAGCATCGAAATGTACTATTTCTACCACTGTATAATATATGTAACACAACTTTTTTTTAGTTAAAACTTATCACGGAATTATCATACATTTTGTCATGGTTCCAAATTTTAAAACCGCGATTACTCAAAATGTTACTTAAGTGACTAGACATGTTCTTTCCGTGTACAATACAAAGTCGCTTTCCGCTATCTGTATGTCTGTCCCTATGCATGCTTAGATCTTTAAAACTGCGCAACGGATTTTGATGCGGTTTTTTTTAATCGATAGTGATTCGAGAGGAAGGTTTATGTATATAATTTGTTAAGGTTTTGTGTAAATTAGTTCAACTACCCGTGCGAAGCCGGGGCGGGTAGCTGTATATAATAAAATAAGGCCGGTCTGAAAATCGCCGCCTCAATTTTGTTGCGGTCATCCTTTGTTAAATGGAAAACTAATGGTTTGTTAAATTCACGTCTATTAGTATTCATTTAGTGGCCAAGAGCGGAAATGGTTTCATGTTCTCTCCGCCTTTCAGACACGCTTTTAGTTTGGGGCATAGACTACTTATTCAATGACTCCGCTTATAAACAGTTAACTAAGATCACGAGGTCACCACGTAGGCTTCTTAACTTGTAACTTACTACCGTGCTACTCAGTTGCAATCTACACGATATTAGGTACATATACTACAACAGTCTGTTTTTATCCCTAGATACTTATTTTCCAGTCGATGTATTTCTCTGTATCTTTAGGTATTTAAATAAAAGTAAACAAAATCTTCTCTCAAATGGCTCCTAAAGCCAGTTGAGGGTAGTTGAAAACATTACATGATCAAATAATGTAGGTTAAAGTCAGGTCGTTCAGTTACAGATCAAAGCGGTTTTGTATTTGGTTGGTTAACCAATAAATAAATACTACCCGAAAATATACAAATTGTTTGTTTACTTTTATTTTAATACCTAATGATACAGAGTTATAGTACCAAGTCGTAAATGTGGATACGACTTAAATTCTCTCATACCCATAGTGAAATATTAAAAATATGGAGGCTCATTGGAGTGGTTACGATCACGGTTACGATATAACGTTATCGACCAGCCAGCGCGAAGCATCCGTTTCAGCCAAGATAAAAAATAAAAATGCTTTCGTTGTCTGGCTGTTTTCCTCTACAGGCCGCATTTCTCAACCGATCTTCTTGAAATTTTCTGAGCAAGTTCGATAATATTATGGATTTGTAGTTAATATGGGTTCTCAAGGCCCACAGCTCGCACAGACAGTAGTATAAAGATCTCAGACTTGTTACTTTTGTTTGTTTCTCTTCCTAACAGACACAAATTACGGTTGCAGGCCTTTTTTCACAGCTTGAAGGGACCGTCTACTCCATCTAAAAGACAAGTAATCGGGGCTTTGGGCATAAATTACTTCAAACTGTTTGTTTTAAGAACGGTATAGATAGTTTAAATAAACAATTTTATTTTAAGGATGACTCACGTTAGACCGGACCGTGACCGGGCCGTGATCACGTGATGCTTTCCATAGAAAACGAAGCGCCGGAAGCTCCGGCCCGGTCACGGCCCGGTCTAACGTGAGTCATCCTTTATACCGAAGTTCAGTATTTATAATATTATTATTTATTAGGCATATATACCTTCTAGTCAAAAAGAAGAATTACAATTTCAGCATTATGCATAAGCGTCAAACTACTCGTAGTATTGATGGATAATCGCGTCATAATAAACGCGTTACAAGCCTCAATTAGCTAATAATCGTTTATCTTCATCTGTCATTTACTTATATGTGCAGTTACCATCAAATATATCCTAGCGGCAACGTGTTCAAAATATCTGAACACGCCTCTATTGTCAAGGCGCTAGAGTGCGTGTTCAGATATTTTTGAGCATCTCGGTCGCTCCGATATATCCGATGGCGACTGTACTTGTACAAGAGGGATAATACATAACTAATTTAGGCTTGTAAAATTTGAATAAAGAGATAAGTTTCCAATCGATTTGCTTTATCTTCCACGTAACATAGGCTGAAAAGGATGAGGTCACAATACGTATAAACTGTGGAGCTGTGGACGTTTTCCCTGTTACGTAACGAAGCCAAACCCAAAAAGGCTCTGATTTTAGCAGCCTATATAGCAGCTTGTGATTGTTCTTGTATCTGGGTGGATTGGGTGGTTATGTTTGCGTTAAAACTGTATTATCACGAATGAGGTGAGTGAATTTATACGATAAAGAAATTATATTTATATAAAAAAATATCTTGTTACAGATATGGACGTGAAGACGAAGAGGTGATGGGCTTGAAATTCTGCAATGAGGCCATCATGAGCCTCGCCCAAGTGTGGCCTCTGAACTGCAATCACGAGAGGGAACCAAGCACCGCTTTACAGGTAAATAAATAAATGATTTTTTGGAGTTGTAACTCTCGGTCCATGGGGTCCCAGCGCGCACAAGTTGCTTGCAGAAAACGCGAAGCGTCTGGTTGACGTAACTGGTGACCGAAGAGCTGGCAGCTTCCTAGCATTGCGATACAGTGAGGAAATGCCGCCAGCATGCTTGGTACATATGGTACAATGCCTCAAGGGCCTATTTTAGATTTAAGCTAGTTATTAATTTCGTTTAGTAGTATCACTGCATACATACATATCTTGTATGTAAATAAATGACTTTTTCAATAAATTAGTATACTTAAATACATTTTATCATCATTGTTTAATCAAAATTAGATCTATTTACAAACACTTGTCAATTTGTTTCGGGTATTGTTTTGCTAAGATAAAACGCTGCATTATTTGTATCTCCTTGGATATCACGGGCCTATGCATCCCGGTCTTTTGATAGGCTTGCGTGGGGATATAAATCCAACACGTAGAGGCCCCTTGGAGAGCTTTAATGTCATGTAGAACGCCTCCTGCATTATTATTAGACGTTATTTTTAGGGTGCCGTACCTCAAAAGTAAAAAAACGGAACCCTTATAGGATCACTTTGTTGTCCGTCCGTCTGTCCGTCCATCTGTCTGTCAAGACCCTTTATCTCGGGAACGCGTGCAGGTATCGAGTTGAAATTAAAACTATATACTCAGAAGCTGGTCCCTTCAAGCTGTGAAAAAAACAAACTTCTAAGTCAACGTAAAAAAAGAAACGGCCGTTTCTGTCGCAAAAAAAAAAGTATATTTTGACACTCAAGGGAATCGAAAAATACAGCCGTAGGTACATACTTCCTGCATGTTGACCTAGATTGTCTTACACTACAAGTACAAGGAAAAAATCTGAAAACATTAAATTTGTAAAAAAAAAGTTTGACGGAACCCTCGATGGGCGAGTCCGACTTGCACTTCTCCGGATTTTTTTTAAATCAACACACTTTTAAAGTTTGCCTTGGAACACCTTGTCTAACAAAAGTTGTTTAGATAGTGAGGCAATTCTATTGCCCAAATAAGCTTAGTACATCTACAACTTTTTAAATAAATACCAGAGCACAATTTTAAACGTTTTTAAATGAGTTAAGTTGAAAAAGCTCGCCCTTAAATGTTTCGTCGGTTCATAATTATAATTTTCTTAACAAACACAAATTAAATCGTAAAATTTTCCGTCTGTGAATCCATCAAGCGTGAACATCAACTTCAATTAGCGTTCCGTAGATTTTATAGACAGTAAAAATATTCTACAAATATTTAGAGGTAAGCGTAGAAGCTGTTCAGTAGGATCAAGGAGGGAACAGTGGCTCGGTAGAAAAATGCCGGGTACAGTAGCTCACTCAACCTAATTTCAGCACGAGAGAGGCGATATTTAGGCGATTGAGCCACTGTTCGAGCTGAGCCACTGTTTACCCTTAGTCTACATTTAGTTCGATAGCATGACGTGACGTACGCGTTTGCGTCAAGTGTCATTTTATATGGGTTTGAGTTTTCAAAACGTCCCGCTTGGCGCGCTGTTCAAAATCCCATACAAAAATAACGCAAACGCGAACGCTAGTCACGCTATCGAATGAAATTTACCCTAGGGGTCCAGAAGTAGGCTTAGTTATTGTAAACTAAGTTTTCAATTTTATATTATTCGATCTGTGTCGTCTCTAGGGGAGACCGAGGTGAATTGTGACAGAGGAGAGTTGTGACAACGTCGGTTTTTGGGAACTTATTAACTATTAGCAAGTTCGCAACAGCGCGCATTTGCTAGCTCGAGACTTGAACTAAAAAACGCGCGCAGTTGCGCTATTTCTTCCACTGTAAGCAGTCCTTCATCATTGCATTTTCATGCCGATCTCTAAATATCCCGCCAACCTCTGTTATGGTTCATAAAGGACGTGGTCAATCTGATTTCGACCTTAATATTGAAGCGACAAGGTTTGAATCCGCCCGCAGGGAGAATGTCATTGTGCTAAGAGTTGACGTGACAAAACTCTTAGAGAGTGTTTATTATAAGTACAGTAAAAGTGGGAAAATATAAACATTTTACTACAGTCGAGGAAAAATAGCTTGAAAAGACCACATCATCAAGACATCAACAGCTACACCGAGGGTGTGGAGTGCGCTGCGTCTTACGTAAGCGAACAACTCGCGAACGCGAAGCGAAGCGAACGCGAATCAAGGTTTGAGATAGCTTGAATTTATCACTTGGACCGGGAAGTATGAATACTTCCCCACTTCTAGCCGGGCAATGTGATAAATTCTGTCGCGCCGAGGTGAAAGCAGTTTATTTCTGTGTGGGATTGCAGTTCTAACCTAACCCTACTTTTCTATAAATAATTCATTTCTGTGGGAGGTTGCAATTCTAACCTAACCTAAACCAACTTTTCTGTAAGTAGTTCCTTTCTGTGCGGGGTTGCAGATCTTACCTAAACTAAACCTACACTACAGCTCATCTGTTTTATTACACTGCCCAAGGTAGGGTGGTCATTATTCATACTGACCGGTCAAAGTGATTACTCATGCAGTTTTAATTACATTGCCCACTTGATACGGGCATTATGCATACAGACCGATCATTATTCATAGTAACCGGACTTATCAAGTTGCCCGTAACATATACATCCAGAATATCAGGTCTGATGGATGTAGTCCATGAAAACCGGTTGTTCAGTTTTCAATAGTGAGTAGAGCAATTGTTGCGATTTCAATGCCTTCTTCCGATTCTTGCTTTTCAATTCCACTTTCATTCTTTGAATATACATAGCATTTGATGCTAATGGGCGAATAGGGATTTAGGAGTCCAGCTAAGGCATTGTCCTGAGGGATAAAATACTAAAAGTTGACCTACTCCTAATTATACTTTATAGCAAATGTATAAAAGAACCTTTTTCAATTTCAATTTTAAAGTTTTTTGATGATTTTCTTTTCCTTTTTTGTATTTCATGAGATAAAAACCCTAATGATAACTATCTTTCTAGGTACTTCTCCTGAAAAAATCGATCAATACATAATTCAAAGCGCTATCCAAATACTTAGTAGTAATTCGTTCGAAAAATTCCGATAAATGTTAGAATAGGTACAAAATAATATTCTTTATGATATACTATCTTCATGATTGATGATGATGGTGTTGACTGATAAAAACTTTCCTATGTCCTTCCTCGGGACTCTAAATTACATACCATATAAAGTATCATTCATTCATTCATTCAAATTGTATCTTCCGGTTCAGTCCGGCGGTTTAAGCGTGAAGGAAGAGGTAACAGATAGACAAAGTCACTTTCGGTTTTATGATGTTAGGAGGGATATATTTATCAGCAATATGAATTTTAATCTTTATGCTTCCTTGGGTAAAACACATTTATTGAAGCTTATATCATTTTAACACTACTCTGTAGGTACCTGTTCTGTCCCATGATAAGCTGTAGTAGAAACTACCATCTTTTTGGCACTTTTCGATACTTCGTGTAATGACCACTTAAAATATTGTATGGAATTTATTGTTGCCAACCTTATTTTAAATGTCATCTGACAAATAAGTGAATCATAAACGTTTTTCTATTTTCTCAGATTACATTATTTGACACTGGGTTAAGGGCTTAACCGCTTATCCCCGGCTTAGTGGGATTGTGCAAGTGTCTAAGAGATTTCAAAATAAAATAACTTAGTTGCGGAGCACAGTACGAGTAAACAAATAATAAATAATAAATTAATAACATTTATATCCGAACATTTGGAAATGTATGTTCGTCTTTTACCGTTTATGTGGTTAATGTTCATCATCTACATCAACAACAATGTTACTTTACATATTTTGTAAAGCAGCGTCTTACGTAAGCGAACAACTCGCGAACGCGAAGCGAAGCGGCGCGGCGCGGCGCGGCGGGCCCACGGCGTTCGCGTTCGCAACGAGATCGCCCACGTAGGACACTTCTATAGGTATCAAATGATTGATTCACCCCGCGCCGCATCGCTTCGCGTGTTGTTCGCCTGCGTAGTACGCTGCGTAACAGTCCTAAATATCTCCTAGGTACTTTTTTTTCTTGTCTGCAGGAGGCTTTAATGAAGCGCCTAGGCGCCCACGCGTACCCGTTTCAACTGGAGCTTACGCCGCTGGCGCCCCCTAGCGTGCAGCTGGTACCCGCTAAGCAGTACCACGGGGCGCCCATTGGTACCTCTTATGACGTTCGGGCTTTTATCGGTAAGTTTTACTGGTGACGCATCTATTATTTTATAGGCTAACGACCTGATTCTAATTTTAATTAACGTCAAAAATTATATCTCGATACGAGTTGGATCGGATCTGTCAGTGTCAAAAGTGACGTTTTTTAGGGTTCCGTACCCAAAAGGTAAAAACCGGGACCCTATTACTAAGACTCCAGCACTGTCCGTTGTCTGTCCGTCCGTCTGTCTGTCACCAGTTGAAATTTTCACAGATGATGTATTTCTAAATGCTAAAAACTGAATAAAATAAATATTTAAGTGGGGCTCCCATACAACGTAATTTTTTGCCGTTTTTTGCGTAATGGCGCGTCCGATCGCACTAGGCCGGTTTTTTTAAGAAACGTCACTTTTGACACTGAAAGATCCGATTGATATCGTATCGAGATCTAATTTTTAACGTTTGCTAGATCCATATCGTATCGAGATTTAATGTTTGACGTTTACTAAAATTAGAATCAGTCCGTAAGTTAATATTTAGGTAGGTAATCGATGTAAAATTAATTTTGGTGACAGATCCTTAATTTTAGTGACCAATTTCTCTTCTTACCAATTCGTACCTACGTACATACATGTATATTTGGTAGTTGATTAAATCATACCTATTGTTATTGGAATTGGTAAACAATTTAAAGAGTTGTCTAATGGCTACCGCTCCTCTACACCATTGGCCATGATGGGCAATTGCAGGTGATCCCGATCGTGTGGAGGGCTTAATGACCAACAGTTGCCCGTGATCGGCGATGATGGAGCGTAATCGCCATTCTGTCGGTTTTCGGGAAAACATCAAAGGAAGTGACGGCCATGATTATCTTCGCCCATTCCGTAATGGGTTATCATTACCGATTGTGTAGAGGAGCCATACGGCGTACGCCTTCTGCGTCAGATTAAATCAGAGGCATTCACATAATGGCAGCATTGTTACCGTTGTATTGGCAGTGTTGTTGTTAGTACATATTCCGAAATCTAATTGAAGATTCACAATGGCAATCATATTCCACATCAATTTTGCCTGAACAGCCGTAAACTTTCATTTCAACACGAATTTATTCAACCATGTATATTCAAATTCGCACATTTGTGAGGCCGATTTGCTTATAACAATTGTATTAAGTTTTGATCTTATTTTAATATGACCTTGAGTCGTGTTGTCTGGTAACATACGCTCACCAATAAGTGCGAGCGATATGCCTTACGAGACGACTCATGGGGGCCTAGCCAACATCACAATTGTCAACATGTCTATTCACTTTAGTAACTTTGAGTAATCGCGGTTTTAAAATTTGGAACCCTGTCAAAATGTATGGTAATTCCGTGACCAGGTCTTTTTTAACTAAAAAAAAGTTACAAAAGGTCACTGTTACAAGGTACTAAATTGTACTAAAATTTAAATCCTTGATAGTACAAGTTGTCAAGGTCGTATCACTCGTATCTAAAATTCTAAATAACATGAGAATCATATCAAAATGGATAACAGAAACGGTCTCTAGTTCGGTTTAATTTAATTCGTTCCAATGACACTCAAATCGCATTGTGCGTGTGAAACCAGACGTGCTTAATGTTAACAGTTGGGAAGCTAGAAAGTAATTATTGTTCAATTAAATGGGCTCATATTGTATATTGTTCATCCATGTTGGAAATGGGTCATATTCATTTCATTGTATGCTTAACTCGCACGCATCTTGCCAGAAAATCACCGATATCTACTAAACCTTGATGCAAATCATACTTAAGCAACACTTACGCTACTTGCATAGGTACTATTGCTACAGCAGTAGCTTCTATTTTAGTAGATATTTATTATTTTCAAAACTATCCCTTTCTCGAAGTTACCAAATCCACCTCGCACGTACTACGTACGTAGGCGAACAACATGCGTACGAGAAGCGAAGCTAAGCCATGCGGCGCGGGGTGAATCAATCCTTTGATACCTATAGAAGTGTCCTACGTCAGCGATCTCGTTGCGAACGCGAACGCTGTGGGCCCGCCGCGCCGCTTCGCTTCGCGTTTGCTAGTTGTTCGTTTACGTAAGACACAGCGTTAGACATCGCAGTTAAAAGAATCAAAACCTAATTACTACGCGACACTTTTAACAGCCCGGATACATCATATTCAGTACTTAAGACTTATTTAGAATAACGTGATATTGAACATAATATATTGTTCTTTAGTCGTTTACTTACCATTTTTTTTACACGTTTTTCCTTTTTAAATCGATAGTCCTCGTGATTCTGAGTCGAAACGACCCATATGTTGATAGTTTTTCGAAAAAAAGTAAATAAAATGACATCATTTTATCTGAAAAACCCACTGTACATTGTTCAACCATTTTCAATAATACATTAATATATCTGAATATGAAACCAAAAATCGACAAATGGAGTTGACCTCTGTGACCAGATATTATACATATATGTATTTGATAGTTTTCAAAATATGTTTTTACCTTTTTAAGCGAATTTACCTTCAGGAGTTTCAGGACCAATTATTTTTCTATTTTTTAGGTTAACCATAAACTTATGAACTATTTTATAATAAGTTAAATTGAATTACTTTAATGTATGCATTATAAGATTTATAAGTGGCATATTGTTGGTTAAAACACGGGGAAAATCGTTATGACACCCACTCAAAAATCGGAATGTTATATTAAAACTGGCAAAGTTCGAGTCGGACTCGCGCACGAAGGGTTCCGTACCATTACGCAAAAAACGGCAAAAAAAATGGGAGCCCCGCTTAAATATTTATTTTATTATTTTTTTTTGTATTTGCTATTTATTATAGCGGCAACAAAAATACATCATCTGTGAAAATTTCAACTGTCACAGACGGACAGATAGACGGACGGACGGACAGCGGAATCTTAGTAATATTTGGGTCCCGTTTAAACCTGCTAAACGTTCAGGTTATAGGTAAATTACTGGTGCATATTAATTATTGCATGAATACTCGTATTGTCTTTCAACAAAAGCTCGGAGTAATTAATAATCAGAACCACATCAACCACACAATAGCCAATGCCTGTCAGTTCTACCCTTCGAAACATAAACATATATACTTATAAATCTTATAATACTTATAAATACAGACTCCATAAGTCCATGTACAGTGAGCTGCGAAATTTCATGGAGAAAATATGAATGAATTCATTGATAAATTCGCCATGCATTTTTGCGGCTGATGTTTGTGCTTATTGTTTTTCATCGTATTTTCTCGAAAACGTTCGTATTTGTCATGCCAATTCAGTCAACCTCAGTAATTTTTGTAACGAGACTGACTGAAATAGCAAGACACGTTCGTACGTTTTCGTGAAAATACGATGGAAAATAATAATGCACTACATCTGTATTAGTGCATAATCCTTTCCCCTAGTATTTTGGTCTCAAGGCACGAGGGTTAAAGAATTATGTCCGATGCCCCGTGGTTCAAAACTCGGTACACTTTGAATATTTATTCTTAAGATTTCCTAAAATAATAACGATTCTTAGAACGATTCTAAGAAACTCTTGGCCTGAATTTGAATAAATGTGTATAATAAAATAACGTATAAATGGCGAAATGTGTTTTGTGGTATAACTGAATTGTCAAACGTCAACTTGTGACATCCTATCGGTACTGCTTAATGTACGAACCCGTTCAGTACCAGTACAAATTCGAAACCTGGAAGTTTTCTTTAACTTTATATCTATTTTATTCCACTTTTAATAACTCTACTTTTGGCTATTCCATAGTCGGTTAAAAAGGACGAAAATTTAGGTCATTCTATATTTAAATTTAAACACAAAGGTACATTGACTATGCTCGGGTAGGGTCGGAAGGTCGACATTGAATAAACCCCCTAAACCTATATTTCCGTGAGCTGTGCTATAAAGCTATACCTTACCCATTGTTATCTGCGTAATAAACCTTCGTTGGAAGTTAAACTTAAGTACTTTTATTAACTTTAAAATATTTTTTCAGATAAAAAATCTACCAAATGCAAGTCTTGTTGTATCCTGCGGGTTCCGTTCAACTATTTTTGTAAGGTTTTTTTTTGAAGACCCATTCTTGGTTCAATTTGGCGTGGTTTGAGTAGGTAAATTCGATAATAATCTACAAAAAATTCTGAATAATATACAAAGACGCAGTAATCTTATCAATTACGCGCCCGCAAATATCATCTTACTCTTTGTTTTTCTAAAAACCGCTTTAGCTCCATAGTGGCCTAGGTTTTCTTTTGATTAGCCGCACTCTCAAACACGTTTACCTGCCATTTTCAGTAGGATAAAGTACATTTTGCTTTTTAACCCTTAAATGCATATTGTTGCCAAATGTATACAAAGCATTGGACAGCTCACAGATTCAACAGAAAAAAATGGGTTCCAAAAATAAAAAATCATGCATTTAACGGTTAAAGACCAAACATTGAACAAAGCGACGTTCTCTGCAGGCGCCACTCCGTTCTCATTTATTTTCCGTTATTGCTTTTTCAGATTAATTAATGTGACAGGAAAATGAGTTTTTTTTTGAAATATGAGAAAAACATTGCCGAGATGGTGTTTAGAATGTTTTTAACAGATCCGGAATACGTTGCGCTGTCCTTGCTGTTTTCGTTAGTACTTTGTAAAGCAGAAACTGTGTCTGGTGGTATGAAGTAGGGGGCCTACCAAAGTTACCGACTTGTGTTACTACTACGTAGTATCCGACCGAATTTTCGGTTTTGGATGCAGATTCGGTTTCGGCCGAAACTAGAACAAACCAAACAAAAAATCGGTTTCGGCAAAAATTCGGTTTCGATCGGATACTGTGGCTAAGCAGGTAGGTAAGAGGTAAGACGTACCACGCATAACAACCATAAGGGCCACCCCACACTAGCGTCCCCCGAGCGTCGGCGTCTAGTCAACTCTATCTCGCTGGCTACGACATTGCGCGACTAGCTTAGGCTAAGGTGACAACCATAGGTGAGAACGAAAGGTCCGATCGCTGTGTCTCGCTCCAACCTATGGTTGTCACCTTATGTTGGCGCAACTGTGCAGCGACGCGATTTTTCATAGCGCTGACTAGACGCCGACGCTCAAAAGACGCTAGTGTAGGGTGGCCCTTAGTGGAAAACCAGTTTCAACTTGTACCTACTTAAAGCTCGAGAATACGATAAATACGGTATAATCGTGTATAGCATAATTTTTTTGTTAAGTAATAAAGTGAACCTGGTAGATTTTTTAATGTTCCATGTATCACGGGTGTTACGATTTACGATGTCAAGATAAGGGTTAAAGGCAAGGTTAAAGACCCGACCAAATCTTATTGTCTGGCTTATTTTTTACAACTTTTTAGATACTTTATCTTTAACCTGTAAAAATTACAGATTGCCTCAAGAACATTTTTTTTTCATCACATAACTCGCGCACGAAGGGTTCCGTATCAATACGCAAAAAACGGCAAAAAAATCAGGTTTGTTGTATGGGAGCCCTACTTAAATATTTATTTTATTCGGTTTTAGTATTTGTTGTTATAGCGGCAACAGAAATACATCATCTGTGAAAATTTCAACTGTCTAGCTATCACGGTTCATGAGATACAACCTGGTGACAAACGGACAGAGAGATAGTTAAACAGACAGACAGGCGGACGGACAGCGGAGTCTTAGTAATAGGGTCCCGTTTTTACCCTTGGGTACGAAACCCTAAAAATTTACTTCACACTTTTAAAAACTGTAACGTCACTTGCACAAATCGACAGGGCATGTTTTTAAAAGAATTCGGGTACAGGGGCCTGCAAAGTGACAGCAAAAATAAAAAAATGGAGCGATCCCGACCATGCGCATCAACTGCACTAGTTTGAACAAAATTGGGTCGACAAGCCTGGCGAAAGCTGATTTATTACCCGTCCACGGAAAATTTAAGGGAAGGGTAAGAATTTTTGCAGTCTATCGCATCACAATAGGGTATTCCACAAATTTGTATTATTGGTATCAGTCGATCAGGTTTGTTTTGAGGATCAAATGTCTGTATGGGACCCATTGTCTTAAAGCAATACAAAAGTCACAAATGATGGTCAAAGTCTGGCACCCGCACTTTACTCACGAAACGCTTCTAACAAATTAGCATTACATCGTGACGTCAGCATGTAACGTCGCTATTGCTTAGAAGCCGTGGAAAACGAGGAAATTGCGATTTGTCGGTGAAATATTGCGTTCTTGTATATTGTTGCCATACAATATATTTTTTAATAAAATGTAAGGAATCGAATGGTATTACCATTATTTTTTTCTATTTGGAAGTTTTTTTTTTTTTACTTTGAAGTATTGTATTTATTTATTATTCCCATATATTTTTTAAGTTTCCAATTTATTGTGATAAATTGATCATTTTCTATTTATTTAACTAGGTTTAGTTATAAAATTCAACATGTGGAAACAACCCTATTAATTATGAGAGTGGGTATAGTCAACATCAAAAGAAGCGGATCTGGCTACGCCTCAAAAACTATCTACTTAACTCAAACAGCTTATCAAAACTAGATAATATATATATATATATTATGTCTCTCTATGTCAGTCAGCAGGTTCAACAGATAATCTAAAATAATATTTTCCGATAAGTATGGATCGATTGGATTATTCAAGACAAAACGAAATAATATAATAACTATTCCAATATTAGAAGTTTGTATACACGTGTATACCCACCCACACATATAAACAGCTAAAATCATAACTGAAAAAGCTGGAATACCAGGGGATTGCTGGTAAATTGCACGCCACTGGCAAATTACAATGTACAAAAGCCGGGATTTAATAAAATATTGTTCAGTCAAGCTTTTGTTTGCATAATGTGGAAGTAATACAGCTTTCAGTAAAATAAAATGAAAGCTTATGTAGTTACACCTACACTACACGTGTAACGTGTAGTCGATGATTCTGTTTGATTGAAGCAAAGCTCAATTTAAACGACTATGATTATTTACAGTCTAAGATACGATTCCAGTCTAGTGATTGCCATTTTGTTGTCATTTAATACACACAGAAATTACACATGGATGAGCAGGGACGTGGAGGAGAGGAATAAAATATAGTTGTTTAGAAAAAAAAATGAAAAACTTGTAAATTCTACTTTAAATGATGTTAATTGACAAGTCTCGAATAGAGGCACTCATTGTCACTCTGTCAGCAGCGGAGAAAGTCGACGAGAAGGTATCGCGGCGCAACATGGTGCGCATGGGCATCAGGGTGCTGCAGGGCGCGTCGCGCGCCGCGGCCGCCGCCGCGCTGCCGCCGCCGTCGCCCGCGCATAGCTCCCTGAGCGCTATGGCCCACCACCAGTTACTGAGGTACTGTTTGATACGTATTTATTTTATAATAGTGTAGCCTATAGGTTCAACCTGTGAACGCGTCGTGTCCTGCCTTAGGGTAAAGTAAGGGTACCTTAGTTCTAGAGCTACGCGCAGGTTAGCAGGTTAGGCTACAAGGAAATTTGATCATGATAATGGACCGCGAGCCAGGCGCAAATTTCGTCAGTCATCGCATCCCGGGCGAAAACTCGTATAGCGGTTAACGGCTATGTATGATGAACCCTCGTGAACGTCAGCTGTCGCTCCGTTGGTGGGTTGAGGAATGGCAGCCACCGAAGCGCGTAACACGGTCTTTCCACCGCGATACAACCGGCTGACGATTTGTTTTATTAACAATCATCTGACAAAGTATCAAACGGGAAGCGATGACGCCGATGATTGAAAACAATTTTCTTTTTTACATGTTCATGTGACCAGCTGACGGTCTTTACACAGCGATACAATCGGCTGACGATTTTGTTTATTCACAATAGCATCTGAACTATCATCTGACAGAGTATCAAGTGGGAGGCGATGACTAAATTTTTTTAATACTTTATTTTCCTCAACCTACCCAACGGAGCGGCAGCCGAAGTTCACGAGGGTTCATCATACATAGCCGTTAACCACTATACGAGTTTTCGCCCGGGAGGCGATTGGTTGTGTAAATTTGTTCCTGGCTCGCGGTCTATAAGGGAATAAAGTAAAAAAGTTTGGAAACCCCTGGTCAAACCGAACACTAGAAAAAGGCGCAATATTCCAACATTGTAAGATTTGAGCGTGACAGATTTGACCCTCATACGTTTTTTAATAAAAACATTTACTTTAAATAAGGTTTACTTACATAAAATATTTAGTAAAATTCGTCTACAAATACTTCGTTGAAAGGGTAGTAGTAAATCACTTTATTGTACAAAAAAAATCGTTGACATGAAATTCATATAAATTTAGGTACATAGGCGAGCTTATCTTACAATAATATTTAAAAAGGAAAACTACAATATTAACGTCTACGAATAACAAAAATACATCAATAGCATTATATAATATATATATATGTATTTAGTATGTATTTAGTAATATATATATATATATATAAATAAAACAATAATAAAAAAGATTAGTACTCAACGAAATCACACTTCGTGGGAAAGCCAAAGCTTTTTCAGATTAACTTAAAACTTAAAGGTCACCTACGGACAACAGTGTCATACACAAGTTCGTACATTAGGTACCTATCTCTCTTCGACGGAATTGTCCCGTATATTGAAGTTTCATAATTGTACAAGGAAATACACCAGTAACTCTGAAAGGCTTAAAGCCTAAAATCGCGTGTACACATGGATGCTTGTGTACAAGCCGACCAGCAGCCGTAAACTCATAAATCGGCTTGTTTGCCTGTTTGCCAGTCATCCAGCTTTGGGCTATCGGGTTTCCAATATAAGGTTATTCGGAAACGAATTCTATGTTGTGGAAACTCAAAATTGGTGCTCGTTCAGCGGCTATGAGATCACAGAACCGGACATTCAAACTCAAATGAAAACCCTCAAGGTCAAAAAAAAAAAATTTGTTTTGTTAGACTAAAATTCGGATGTTGTTGGATATTTTACTAAATATTTTGTGTACCTTTCATACTAATGAAGGGCAACCTTCCACTCACTTTAAAGCGGAAACTTGTCGACATGTGTATCCTGCCTATCCGTAAATTGTATAGGTATAGCATCAGGTAAAGACTACAACATTGATGTAGTTTTCCCAACGTGGGCAGCAATAGTACCAGACGTAAAGGATGACTCACGTTAGACCGGGCCGTGTCCGGGCCGGAGCTTCCGGCGCTTCGTTTTCTGGAAAGCATCACGTGATCACCTGTCATGTTATAACTTCACTTTAATTTCTGACATAAGTTACTGATTTAATACTATAAAATTGTTAGATACTGTTTGACATTTAATTTTCTGTGATATTTTGGTGGTAGTGTATACATTGTTTTTTTTTTTTTTTTTTTTTTTTTTTTTTTTTTTTTTTTTTTTTTTTTTATTATAAACTGATCGGCGATTGTTAGTCTCTAATTGTACTTGTAAATAAATATTGTAAATATTGCATGCCTTCTGTCTGGTAGAACATAAGACACGCTTCTTTCAAATGTTTATCTACTTATGTAAAACTATGTTCTTGCAATAAATTATTGATTGATTGATTGATAGAAAAGTAAGCGCCGGAAGCTCCGGCCCGGACACGGCCCGATCTAACGTGAGTCATCCTTAAAACGCGCATGGTGAATTAAGATCATTTCACTAGAGCCGCTCAAACACGAGGAAATGGACGTGTCACGCAGCGTACTACGTAGGCGAACAACACGCGAATGCGAAGCGAAGCGATGCGGCGCGGGGTGAATCATTCCTTTATTCATAAGTATCTATATAGAAGTGTCCTATTAAATACGTGGGCGATCTCGTTGCGAACGCGAAGGCCGTGCACGGAGAGAAAAAATATTGTTCGAATTAAAAATCTGATATCTAAAAGACGAGAATACCTAACTCTATTAATTAAAAAAAAATCTAGGCGATAGTTTCTTCACTACCATTGCCTACCTCTCAACTCTGCTGACGCAAAAAACCTAAAATAGGTTTCTCCGCAATTTTTAATTCAATAAAACACAGACAAATTAGATTTATTACTTTCATTCCATCTATTATTTCCGCGTCTGAAAATACCCCGAATTTTTCGCAAATTAAAAGGCTTAAATCGCCCCCATTTGCACAGTAATCACACCGGGAGCCGGATTTAGATTTAAAAAACCGGCCAAGTGCGAGTCGGACTCGCGCACGAAGGGTTCCGCACCATTACGCAAAAACCGGTAAAAAGTCACGTTTGTTGTATGGGATGATATTAAATATTTATTTTATTCCGTTTTTAGTATTTGTTGTTATAGCGGCAACAGAAATAAATCATCTCGAGGATTCTGTGAATTTCTACTGTCTAGCTATGACGGTTCATGAGATACAGCCTGCCCAGCCTGGTGACAGACAGACGGACAGCGGAGTCTTAGTAATAGGGTCCCGTTTTTACCCTTTGGGTACGGAACGGTTTTGACACGACCTTGACGTCTTGGTGATTTAAAAAAAAAACACGCACGACTTCATTTCGCATGCAACCATCGGCGTGAGCGGTCTTCAAGGTCGTATCAAGTTGTTTGATATTAATCGGGCTCCTAATACGCCTGTTTAGTTCATTTTGCCGTCAAGAGCGACCTATTGGATTTTTTTAATAAGATCTCTTTACATTGCAAACATACTTTTAAATTGGATGGAACTTAGGCGATCGATAAATAATATCCTATGTCATTCTCTGGGCCTTAAACTATCTCCAGGCCTTGAACTATGCCATGCCAAATTTCATCGAAATCGGTTTAGCCAGTTTTTAAGCGTGAAGAGGTAACATACAGTCATGCAGGGTTACTTTCGTATTTATAATACTTAGTAGGGATATGCCCTTTAGAAAAGGGCTTTACAGGTTTCTAAAAGGCCATTAACGCGCAAACGACAACTTTAGAGTGGTTTTTATCATAAATACGAGTATATACCTCAAAAATATAAATTATCTCACCCCTTTCTGTCATCAGAAACAAAAATATATGGGCGCTAAAAGTATCAAGCTAGATTCCAGCCTCACAGAAAATTAACCTTTTAAATAAGATATAAGATCTAACCCTTTACACCTTCAGTTCCATCTGAATTCTGTATACGAACAAATTTTCTCTATTTATTTAAGTACTTACAAACGCGTTTACCCTATTTAAATATTTACGAAAATTGAGGGCGGGAAAGAAATTCCGTAAAAAATTACCCGCATTTACTTTAGGAGTTTTACGCGTCTCAGCTCCTCAGGAGCAATACCTACCTTTAAATTAAGTCACCTGCGATATTTACGAGTAAGTTGCTTGCTTCCATTTGCAGAAATCGCGAAGCGTCTGGTTGACGTAACTGGTGGCCGAAGAGCTGGCGGCTTCTTCGCACAACGTATCAGCATTGCGATACAGCGAGGAAATGCCGCCAGCATCCTTGGTACAATGCCTCAAGGGCCTATTTTAGATTTAAGCTGGATATTAATTTTGTTTACGTAGTAATATCTATTTTTAACAGACTTCAATTTCATAGAAGGAGGAGGTTCTGTATTCGGTTGTGGCTATTTTTTTTTAGATCAGTTGATTCAGAAATCACACCACGTTTAAGGTGATGTTTATAAGTAGGTATCTAATTTTTGCCAGTTCTTTTAATCTATTTTCTTATTTAATTTATCAAGAGAGTGGTTGACCCGTGTTTATTTTAAATTTTTTCCGTCCGTCAGCGGGCCGGGATTGTACGTAATCCATTGCGTTGCGTTCAAATAGTGTTGTTCTTACGCCTCACTAGTTTAGCTATATCTGCTCGTATAGCTTTAGGTAGGTATACATAAAGGCAAATGCAGTCGACTAAATATTTGATATGTTAGAAAATATCTGTCGAAGTAATTAATCAGTTCACGTCCTCATTTCCTTTTAAAAATTCAAACAGCAGATCAATGTCATAAAAATAAGTAAGTAGGTCGATTGCGATCCAGCCCCAACGTTTACTTCGTAGATTGTACCCTATTCCCTCGCCTTCGAAAATTGCACCCTCGGGTCTATTACACACGCAGAGCACGACGTACATGGATATTGATCTATTAAGGGCGCGCTACACGCTCCGATCTTGACGCGATATTTTACCTGTCGTATGAGTATGGGCGTTTACTTAAATTGTGGATTCAAACACCGATGATGTCAAAAGAAGCAGAAAAAAACTAATAATATCAAATAAAAACCAGCCAAGAGGATGTCGGGCCATGCTCAGTTTAACAACAACACCACACAGGCGAACAACACGCGAACGCGAAGCGACGCGGCGCGGCTCGGCTCGGAGCGGGGTGAATCAATCCTTTGATACCTATTATTCTATAATAGGAGTGTCCTACGTGGGCGATCTCGTTGCGAACGCCGTGCCGCGCCGCATCGCTTCGCGTTCGCGAGTGTTCGCCTAAGTAAGAAGCAGCGTAAGGCTCCACACCACAGGGATTTCACTCGCCCGCCGAGTCAAGTCAAATGTTGGTCACTTAGTTTGAAGATTGCTCCTGTTACAAGCCACACCCAGTATATTTCACACAGCTGTATCTATATTATTATTTTATACATTAAAAATATGCCGTGGTAAAAAGCCGGAAAAACGCCAGGAAGATGAAGTGTGAAAAATACGCACATGTGCTTGTCACACACATGTGGGCACAAGTCCCTACTAGCTATAATTTCTGACTCTTATAAACAACGTGTTCCTATTACTTATTATTTAGCGATATAATATTATAAGGCCTAGTTTCCCCTACGAGTAGAAAGTAGCGGTGGGATTGGCAGTAGCTTTCGTAAAAACGATTGAGTTGATTGTCCGCCAATTCTTGGGATTAGTTGCCAAGCGGACCCCAAGCTCCTGTAGGCCGTGATATAAAGCCCGTAGAGAATGCGAGGAACATGATGATTTGGAAAATGTGTAATGGTACTTGGTTACCTATAGCATTAATTACGTATTTGAAACCACCTGTAGTCAATAATACTGTAAATCAAACTGGTTGTCCACCCCGGTCGCACCGTGTAGTGCATCTTTTAAGAAAGGCATCCATTGATGAAAACAAGGGTAGGTATGCAAGAAAATTAAACTATCAGGTCAATTGTCCCTGTCAATTCCAATCCGGAGTTCGACACACTTAAACTTATTAACACTTAATTTGATTATTACAAGCTTTTTATTAACTTGCAATGTACCTGCGTATCTGTATCTATGTAACTTTATATGTACGGGTCAAATTTTGCAAGTTAAAGACCCACTTCCCGACTTGCAATAGATGTGAAAATTTGCATACATATGTAACTAAGCAGGAGGTGGCCATAGGAACTGTGATAAAACAACTTGTTTTTATTTTTAGAATTGTCTCGATGAGTATTAGTTGCACGTGGAAAAAAGTACAGTCAGCGATAAAAGCTCGTAATAAAAATTTAATTTTTGCCAAAAACTTCACTTGGATATTACAATTTAATGTTATAAGTACCTAATGGGTGTTTTGTCGCGTCCTCTGCATTTTGAATATATACTCGTAGGTCATGAGCATGAGCATGCTGCAGAAATCATATTAAGGTGCTCTGCTTCCAAGTTTTTCTTTATTACAGCCCACAGTTTATTATTAATTTATTATGTCTGTGCTAGCCTAAAGACTTCGGCGCCTACCAATTAAGACTTTCGGAAACGGGGCGCCCGTTAGAGCGTTCATAATGCAAATTATTATATGCCAGTGGAGACGCGGGACATTTGAAGGACTAAAGGATGATTTAAGCTAGACTGGGCCGGAGCTTCCGGTGCTTCGTTTTCTATCGAAAGCACCACGTGGTCACCGATCAGCTGTCATAGAAAATGACATGTCGGACGCCTCGGCCCGGACTCTATCCTTAAGGCGGTTCCCTGAGCCAGAAGGCGAAAAATCTCCTTATATGATAAAATTTTTCTAAGAGACGTTGATATTCGTAGACGTAGAAAAAATATATGTAGTTCTTGATCAGTATATTATCTTTAATTTATAAGCTTCCGATACACGAATTATGACACTTCGCTCGATACAATTAATTCCCAAAGTAACCTGTAACTAGGACTTTTAATCCAACTTTACTCGGTTATTTATTATGTGACACTATAACCAAAAAAAAGAAGAAAAAACAATCTTAACTTAAATAGTAATTTTACCGCTTTCGAATTTTGATATTGTAATGCAACGTTTTTAAAATAAATAAAAATCGACAAAATTCGATCAAAATTGACACTTGGCGCGCATGGTCTTTCCCGTTCTTTCTTGAGAAATGTGACAGTGATAGCGGCAAACCGATGAAACGGCCTTAATGGAGCATGCAGGAGCAGGGCTAAGTAATTTTAGGCCAGATGTGGTATTTCTGACCACAGCAACCACGGCAGATCACCCACGTGATGTATTTCTTTTTACGCACGGTTTAACTCGCGTATTTTAGTCACTCGCGCGAGTCGCGCGACGTTTCGGAGAGCCTAGTTCTCCATTTAGCCTAGGTCTAATGCATGATAATCGAGAACTAGGCACTCCGCAACATGTCGCACGAATAACTAAACTACGTGAGTTAAATCGTCTATTTGACTCACGTCAGTTTAAATTCGGGTATAGCAGCATTGTTCCAGAATCAGGTTTAGCCTCTTCCTGCCCATTGTGATTCCTAAAGGACAGTTTCTATTTTTAGCAAGTTATAAATGAAGTCTGTATAAGTTGTGGTTACACTGAAACTTCTGTTTATTGAAGTAAGTATTCTTTAGGCGCGACTAGAGGGTAACTCAGATTTTTGTTTCTGACGGAAGTAACGCTCAGTAGTGACACACGCAATAGGACACACGTCAAAGTGCCAACTTAGCGATAAACGTCATCGTCAAAGAAGTTTTACTTCAATCGCGCGTAAAGATTATACGCACACACTTTTTTTACTTAAAACGTGAAACAAAGGAAAATCAACTATATTTAACAAACTATTTGGTTTAAATTTCAATGGCTCTACCCGGACCGGTCAGCCGTCACCATCAATTGAAACTGTAATCAACTAAAGTGAATTGCTGTGGAAAATTTGTTATATTATTGATAACTTGAATGTTCAAATTAAAATCAAGTGTTATCAAGCTGTTTGTTGTTTATCACTCTGGCGGTTTCAGACTATGGAATAAAAGTATTTTAGCCTTGTGTTTATTACTAAAGCACACAAACACAAGGCTAAAATAATCGCATAGTCTATACCAGTATTAATATATACTAGAAAAGAAAAGAAAAAAAAGAAAAGAAAATATTTATTAATAACATCGTTACAGGTCAGGTTGTAAATATTCACAGTTTAATAATTTTAACAATTGACACATCATTTTTGCGTAGGTTAATAATTCCTTTACATCGTAAAATTGTGCCTGCATCAGCCACTTCTTCAGTTTGCTTTTAAATATATGCGAGGAAGGTGCATCTTTGATACCGTCTGGTAGCTTACCGTAAACTAGAGGGCCGAGGACGTATACTGACCGCTGTGTTTTCGCGAGCTTGTGGAATAAGTACTAATCTATGGTCTATACAGAGAAGATATTTGCGAATAAGCTTAGACTCAAGTCAACAACATGATTGATTTAATTTTGTAATAGAACACAGTAACTCGCTAGGGCTACCTAAATAAGAACGGTCACCATAAGATATTTCAGAACGGCCCAAGTACTCAAAAATATGTGAAAATTCATTTTAATGTGTTGATTATAGAGGGTTTTTTGCAGACTCCACTAACCTCCTGTGGCCCCCGACACAAATTATTGTACATATTCCACAATCAAAAGGTTCCAAATTCAACAACAAAACACTGCGTCTAGGTCTCAGGAGGCTAAAGTATCTGGTACCTTCTATTCTCTATAATTTAAATTGTGGAGATATCAATAAAGTTCACCAACTATGTCTGCCACGGTCAAATATTTTTATTTTGTTCTACATATATAGAGATAATAGCTTCTGCTCGCAACTTCGTCTGCGTGAGATGATGATGATTGATAAAAACTATCATATGTCCTTCCTTGGGCCTCAAACTATCTCTAAATTTCATCTAAATCGCTTTTGTTGTTGTCTGTCTGTGAAGACAAAACAGACAGTTACTTTCGCATTTATAATATTAGTGGGGATATTGCTTTTTGTATCAGTAAAATACCAAGAAAAGCTATTCGCCGCTAGACGCCATTATGGTATACCTAAATATAGGTATTATAGTTTGTCAAAGGACTGTCTCATTTAAAACATAAACAGAGAGAATCATACTATCTTTGTCTTACTACTAGCACCCAAAAGAAAGGATGAATATAGTTTTTTGTTTTTGTTTTTATTTACTGACAATTTTGTTTGGCTAACTATACCGGGTGTTTTCTGTAAATCCTTTAACAGGAGCAATAAATTAAGCTGCCATACTCCGTTAACTGACCACCATTTGTTCAGCAACTTTTAAAAATATCTTGTGTTTTGATTTTTATTACACTTTAAAGTTTATTCTAAGACGCAATGTATTGCAAAATTTGTTATGTTTAAAGGGTGACAAGCAACGTCAAACACACAGATGGCAGCGTACATTGAAAATAATATTTAATTTGTATCAAAAAGGTATAATCTAAAATTTAATAATTTTAATAAGTTGCTGAACAAATGTTGGTCAGTTTGAGGCAAAGAGGATATTTAAATATGGATAAATGATTTTTTTTATTTGCTATAATTATTTTTATGATTTTGACCCATGTTCTTTTACTGATATGCGTTAAAATTGTTAAATAACAAACGAAACCGTCAACGCCATCTAAACGACAGTAGGCCAAAGCTAGTAGCGCCCTCTGATCGAGAATCAAATTTTCTTGATTTTCGAGGCACGTTTTTTTCTTAGACTGTATCCATCTATTACGGAGTTATATCTATCTTTGGTTTGAGGCGTACAGCCTCCAGTTTAATTTATTGCTCCTGTAGGCCGAGCACATGATTGACGCAACAGTATCTCGCCGCGACATAGACTACTCGTCTTTTACTAACTGTATGAATTAAAGGGGGACGTGTAGTCTATGTCGCGGCGAGATACTCTCGCGCCAATCATGTGCTAACCCGGCTGTTACAGGAAACACCGTGTGTATTTACAATGAGAAACAAATGAAAGATGTGCTAAAAAATACCCTAGTGACTTGGTGTCGCCCACTTGGCTTTATACAAATTACCTCTATTATACTCGTCCTCTTTCTCTCGGACGACAATTTTCTACCTCGATAAATAGGATACTTGAGTGGCCAGCACTCATGCAAAATGAACTACCTATTTCGTAAGGAGGTCAACGATTAATTACTTTAGAAGTAGGTACAATGCGTATGTTGACTGACAATATTTTTTAGCCGACTGCCAGAAGAAGGTTGCTTTTCGAGTGTATGTATGCATGTCTACCTCTTCAGGTACAATCAGGGACATTGCTGGTGAACCACTTCAGAATTTTTTTCCCCTACCCTTACGAGCGAACTAAACTCCGCCTCCGATAGAGATAACCAATTACGATTCGATCGGTAAAACCTGGATTTACCATGGTTACCAGTACAATTTGATACCGGGTTAACGGTTTAACCGGTTAACCCCGGGTTAGTGGGATGGAGCAAGTGGGGCTTAATGTTTGCAGTACATTGTTGCTCGGTAAAAAAAAATACGGGATCATAACTAAGTGTAATTTAAAAAACCTCTTTATTAATAATTATGTAGATGGATAAATTCTATATCTGGTTAAATTTATCGCCCGTATTGAATTAATAGGTACTGGTATTGAAATAAATTTAATATCAACTCTCGGGATAGAATTGGGCTGACACTTTAGTTTCAACTGAATATCAATGAGTTCGGGAAAAAATCATATGTCTCCTGCCTAAGGTTACGTCTTAATATAAGTCATATTTAATTTCAAACTTTTTGTAATTGTTTTTTGATGTTTTATTTTGAAAATAAAGACAGTCACAATCATTTGATATGTAGGGATTTGAATGCTTGCTTTAATTGAAGTTTTGAATTAGAAATGAACAACAAAAATCAGCACTCGGGTATAACGGCAAAGCCTATTAAAAAAATAAGCCATTAAAAAAACTGCTACATGTATGCCTCGTTCTGAAAAATGAACACATGTCTGTGTGTAATTTTGAAGTCAGTTCTGCAAGAGATGACTTCCGTTTTTTCAAATATATTTATAAAGGCTTTGTGATGCATCGAGTTCAAAAAACATGAAGCACAGAGCAAAGAATAAATAACTACTTGCGCTCAGGAAAAAACACGTCTTGGTTTTGTTTTTTAAAAAACAAATTTACCTTTAGCATTCGATACTCTCTGTTCATCAGAACAGAACAGAACGTAATAAACCTTACTTTGTAAATTACCAGTGTTGCCAGGCAGAATAAATAAGTACTCACGCTCGGGAAAAATTACGTCCACCATTTAGTTTTCTGCTGTTCACCAGAGCAGAAAATAATATGTATAATAGCTAATATATAGATACTTTGTGAAATACCGGGTATAGTGGGACATAAAATAGTAGAAATTAAATAAAATGTAACTAAAAAAATCCATACTTTAGGCCCCATTCGCACGAGAGCTTAAAAAGCGTTGCGTATGTGACGCACACATAAGTAAGAGCTTTTTCTCGCTCTTTCTCGCTCTTACTTATGGGTGCGTCACACACGCAACGCTTTTTAAGCTCTCGTGCGAATGGGGCCTAAGTGACAATTAATTGTTGCCATGTTTAAGCATTTTACGTCAAAAATGTGACAGTTACGTGGCGCCCTCATTTATTTTCTACAATTTCCTGTCGGACTTTAGTATTGCGTGTTGTCAGGGTGGCCGAAATAGATATTTGTGCAACAAGAGTGGAAAGTTGGTTTTTCTTGCGAGTGTTGATTTTCAAACTCAAAAACACGAGATGTAAAATAACTTTGCTCTCGTTTGACACATATAATTTTTCACCTCAGTAGTGAGAATATATTAAAAGTTAAAATGTATTTCAAATTTGTAATAGACACCGAAGTATGAAGTGGCAGTTCATGGCCTTCACTAAATTAAAAAGCTACTTTGTTTTACTCCCTGGAGTGACGAAAGTCGCACTTTCGTCACTCCAGGGAGTGACGAAAGTACCCTTGTTCGAGCTGCTGAGGTGAAAAATACATTGACAATTATTTTTTACTGCGGTACATTGTTGATAATTGTTACAAACGTTTGCGTTTGTGTATCAAACCTAAATATAATATTTTGAATGTAATATATTTTGTTTTATTTAAATGATTGTAGTTTAAATTTTAGTGGAATTTTTTTAAAGACGAATTAAGAACAAAAAATTTAACGTACTTTTGGACCACTGTAGTGTGTTCATTAGTACCTACATATGCTTAATATTAAAGTTTTTTGTACTTTTCTAGGATCAGAGGACGAAAAAAACAGCAAGAAGATACTTCCAAGGAACAGCCAGGTTAGTTCTTATCAAAGAGAAATTTAATGATTGTAATACAGAGAGAAAAAAACGTGCCCCTTAGTTTGACATCTAAAACAGATAGCGCCGTACTGCGCCATATGTTTTGCGGTCACCGAATTGTCAAACGTCAACTTTTGACAAAGAGTTACCTCAAAATATATGGAGCTGTACAGCGCCGTCTCGTTTACTTATCTAATTCGAAGTACGACATTGTCTTCGATTTTAAGCATCTTAACTCAATCAATGTGTGTTAATGTTCTTATGTTACTTTTACTCGGACTTATATGTATAGCGGACCAAGTTCAACAATCAAAGAGTATTACCGAAAAAGAAGTCAAACTAGATAATTGCATCCCGCTTTAAATGTCACCGTCGTGACAAAAAGCAATATGTCAATATGATACAGGTGTACTATACATAATTGTTTTCCATCGTATTTTCTCGGAAACGTTCGTATTTGTCATGCTACTTCTGTCAACCTCTTCTTCTACTTCTTCTTTTCCTGTTACCCCTGCTGGGGTGTAGGGCTCGAATCTTGTTTTTCCATTGACTACGGTCTTGGGCAGCTTGGGTAACCTCCTCCCACCCCACCCCAGTACTTTTTACTTCTGTCAACCTCAGTACTTTTTATATTGAGACTGACTGAAATAGCAAGACATGTTCGTACGATTCCGTGAAAATACGATGGAAAATAATTAATGCAATACATATGTTAATTTCGGATGTCATGATGTCAACTATAGCTGCATTACTGATGTGACATTACAGCGGGGGTGTTGATCCTTAGCGCCACTTGCACCATCCCACTAACCGGGAGTTAACCGGTTAAACCGTTAACCCAGTGTCAAATTGTACTGGTAACCATGATAACTCCAGGTTTAACCGGTTAACGTATGACGTCTACTACTATCAACTACCTATATGACGTCTTTTTCAGTTTATAATTTACATTATGTAGGTTTAAATAGAAGTGGGAATACTTAAAAAAAAACAATACTTAATAAAACAATTAGATTTGTTCCCTAGTTCAATGAAAATTGCTTATTTTCCATGCTTATGTGTAGTTATATCACATATATTTAACATAACTATTATTAACAGTACGCCACTGCTACAACAACTGTTATAATTAATTATGATCCTGTTTTTCTAAGAGGCGTTGATATTTGTAGACGTGGAAGAAATATATGTAGTTCTTGACTATATTATCTTTAATATCATAGCTTCCGATACACGAATTATGACACTTCGCTCGATACAACTAATTCCCAAAGTAACCTCTAACTCGGACTTTTAATCCAACTTTACTCGGTTATTTATTATGTGATACTATTAACAAAAAAAGAAGAAAAAACAATCTTAACTTAAATAGTAATTTCATAGCTTTCGAATTTCGATATTGTAGGGTAACGTTTTTAAAATAAAAATCGACAAAATTCGATCAAAATTGACACTTGGCGCGCATGATCTTTCCCGTTCTTTCTTGCGAAATGTGACACAGACAGCGGCAAACCGATGGAACGGCCTTAATAGACCGGTACCTTCCTAAAAATCTTGCTTTTTGAGATAATTACGCTCACGCCAATTTTATCCAATATAAGTCAACGTAGATATACAAGAAAAACCTTTTCACCGTGTTATCCGAATTTCCTCAACATTCTCCGACATCTAATAGGATTTCACACCCAAATCTGATTGCTGGTAAACACTGTTCTGCCTCTTTGATGAAATTACGTACAAGAGTAAGCGAAAAAAAACAAAACTTCTGTTGTTCAATCATCCTGTTACGGAAATTGCATATTAAGTACAAAGGATGGAAAACCAATTCGGTACAATGCAACCTTGGTAAAGAGCTATACGATAAAAAATGTAACCCTCTTCTTCGCAGCGTATTTCACTATAAGCAAAGATAGATATAACTCCGTAATAAATGGATACAGTCTAAGGAAAAAACGTGCCTCGATAATCACGAAAATTTGATTCTCGATCAGATGGCGCCACTAGTTTTGGCCTACTCTCGCATATCAGTGAAAGAACATGGGTCAAAATCATATAAAAATAATTAATGTATATAAAAAAAACATTTTTCCATATTTAAATACATTTTAACGTATTTTCATAAATCTTCATTTTTAGTTTTAAAGTATGTCGATAGATGGCATTGAATTTACATTGGTTACAAAATTTACTATGACAGTACCGCTCTATCTTATTATATCCTCTTTGCTATAAGGTCAATACGGGTAAGTGTGGCTGCGAGTTAAGTGTGGCTCGCTTTCACATTTTACGCATCGATTAGTGCTTATTGTGAGTTTGTACATTTGCCACTTAACGCAAGTAGCAAATGTATGAACTCGCAATAAACACTAATCAATGTGTAAACAGATCCCAATCTGAAGGCCAGCCGCACTTATCCGTATTGACTTGTATTACCCTCTTTTTGTATTTTTTAAAGTATTTTATTTCTCTATTAGACATAAGCGAGGCTTCATTTGATTTTTTTTTTATATGCTAAGAAAGGTTAGCTCTGTAGCGGTAAAAAAGGAACCTATCCATAAATACACCGTTCGGATTCAGACTAAACCAGCATTACTACTGCTGTACTGCTTGTTTGTATGCTCCTATGATTATACAAGTTATTGCAACAATTGAAGATAAGTTTGTACAAACATGTTTTTTTGACATTAATATTTTTATACCGCCATGCACTAACACGACTCGTGGTTTTTCCGTGTCATTTACCTATGTCACGCTCCGTGTCAATTCACAAAAGTGACATACTGACATGCTCCGCATAAGGACCGTATGTGTATTTGGAAACTTCATCAACTGCATACTTTTTTGCTTAAGGACAAGGTGCACGCTTGAACGAATTATCAAATGCACATACGGTTTTTATGCTAAGCAGCACGAGTGACACAGGAAAACTGCGTTGACCGTGAGGTGTAAGAGCAATTTATCAGAGAGTCGCTTACATAACGCTACTCCTTTAATACTTATGAAAATGCTAGGGAGCCAATTCGTAGACTGATAATGTTTTATGGCTTGGCACAAAATTTTAAAGTCAAAAATATTCGGCTTCCTAGCATAATTCCCAGGTAGCAAAATGACGTCAGCGACGTCATAATGACGACATTATTACGTCATAATGACGTCGCTGACGTCATAATGACGTATAAATGCTACTGGGGTTAATAGTATTGATCTAGCGAGACGTAAGCGACACTCTGTTGAAATGCTCTAGGCTTATCTGCCTGCCAACTGCCAAGCGACGGCTCGCGGATTGATTTATAAATTTTCTTAGCACAGGTTAAAAAAACAAAGTCGAAAAAACATGGTTGTTACACAATAGAGAATAAGAGAAAAATGGGTTTCAAAATGCCGACCGTCGAATTTTCCTGTGCTTTGACAATTTATTTCAATCCAATTTTTTGCTACGCGGTTGTATAGAAATAGACTTGCAAAAAGCGAAATCACACTTTTTAAATTAAATAAAAATTTCAGATTTTTTACAGACTTTTATGGAGTTTTCGTGGAATACAAGAATGGTCTTCTAAAATACACACAGAATAGGTGAATAAAGTTTTGCTATATTCATTTGGGAAATAAAAGGTTTATTATAAACTTAGCTTTAATAAAACACAGATACCTACAACTAAGTACAATTAGTAAAATCAGCCGTTAGGCATGTTTAAGCTCTAATTAATTATTTTTAATTAATTCCAAGAAATCTGTTTGAATTTCACTTATCACAACACTGAAGTGACTTTCATAAGATATACCAAAGATAGATATAACTCCGTAATAGATGGATACAGTCTAAGGAAAAAACGTGCCTCGAAAATCACGAAAATTTGATTCTCGATCAGAGGGCGCCACTAGTTTTAGCCTACACTCGTATAGAGGGCGTTGACGGTTTCGTTTGTTATTTATAATTTTAACGCATATCAGTGAAAGAACATGGGTCAAAATCATAAAAATAATTAATGCAAATAAAAAAAATCATTTATCCATATTTAAATACATTTTATCGTATTTTTATAAATATTTATTTTTAGTTTTAAAGTGTGTCGACAGATGGCAGTGAATTTACTGGGGTTACAAAATTTACTATGACAGTACCGCTCTAGTATAAGTTACTCTATGGATATACCTAATTTAGAACAAACAGGGCAATTATTCAATCTGTTTCCAATATGATACTGACATGTCAGTGTCGAAAGTGACATTTCTACAACCAAAAACGTCACTTTTGACACTGACAGATCAGTATAGTATCGGAAACATATCGAATAACTAAAACTCGATTTGGGCTAAAAGACTATTAATAATTGAAAATAAAAACGGTCATCATATGTCCATTAATTCTCTGAGAATTAAATATGCACATACCTATATATGTATGAAACGGTCAAGACATAGTTTTTAAGCCAAGGTGCAGGGTTAGTATGGTATGAATTATCTCAGATGATTTTTTCGGGATCGGGCCCTAATCTGTTAAACAAAGAATATTGTTTCCTTTATGCTAATAGCCCCGGCATAAGTAACGGGAACAAGCCCGTCTAGAAAGCAAATTTACCATTCTACTGATATGGTTCAAATTCATAAAATAGCCCATTCGGAGCTAACACGTTTTGTTATCTCCAAAGAAAAGCCCACCCTCATTGTTCTCTGAATGAGCTGTCACATTTTGAACCTTAATACTATCACGATAGTTGATTTTTAAACATGGCTGCTTTGGTACGTGCTGAAGACCGTTCTTAAAAGAAACAAAGGCCTTTGTTTAACAGATTAGGGCCCAAGCCCGAAAAAATCATCTGAGAAAATTCATACTATAAAGTCAGGGCAGGGGTTTGGATTTTGCTGAGATTTAATAACTTTTTTTACAGTAAAAGCTGAGCAACTTTTACATTGTGCACAACCAAAAATCGTTAAAAGTTTACAAGGGGGCAAACTTGCTTGAACATTTACCTCGAGTTTCGTCGAATAAAATCAACCTGTATACATAATGGCGTGGTACTGTCCTACTATCCGAGTAGGTACACAAAACACTTTTCAGTAAAAGTTTTCCAATTAATATTAAGCTTGTTTATATGCGCGGTGGGATATAACAAAGCATTTATACGGCAGCTTATGAACATACTGTCTAAGAAATGGCATAGAGTTAGACCAAGAAAAGTTTGTAACGATTTTGATAGCATACGCAGTGCAAGTGTTATTTATATATACGTCATAATTTTATAGAAGTTTGACGTTTAAAATAACACTTGCACTGCGTGTGCTATCAAAATCGTTGCAGACTTTTCTTGGTCTAACTCTAGTTTGATACAAACAACAATCATTACCATCCTTTTTAAACACGGTGGCACGAAACTTGAGTCCATTCATCTTGATTTGAAGCACAGGCTGCACAGGAAATCGACGGTCTTTTGTTTGCGCAAAACTCATTACCAAACGTCCGCGGTTCGTTTACGTCACCGTCAAGTTAATACTGACGTAAACAGTAAACATGTGCATTAGTAGATCGTAACACAGTTAGTAGAACGTAACGTTAGTAGGTTATTTTTTTAGTGTTTTTATACACGTAAGCAATGCGGTCCGTCAATCCTAAATTTCGTCCTATATCCGTACCGTGAGTCACTGACAGTGTCAAATCTGACATATACGCTGACGTCTACGTAATTTACCTTCTAAGTATACATCTCGCTCGCACAAATATGAGCGAGATGCATAGAAAGTAAGTTATTTTCACGCTAGCTGCCAAACTGATGGTAGCCGTACTAGGGCTATAATATAATGTATTTTTCATCACACTTGCTAGGCGATGCGGTCCGTAAATCTTAAATACCGTACGAAATGTAAATTTAGTCATATCTGTATTATACTTTTGTCCTAAAATTGCTTCGTTATTAAAGCATCCGCTAGCTGGCGCGGTTAGCCGGAGCGGGTGAGCGGGTTAACGAAAAATTGTATGAGCAACGCTAACTGGCGCGGACGCGTGCGACGGATTTTACCTACAATGGCACCCGCGTGTGTGCGCCCGCTCCGTGCACACGGGTCAGCTAGCGGACTCCCTTAGAGAATTAACTTTTGATGCTAAACTACATGTATTTTTTAGCCGCAGAATCAGGCGAATGCTCCAACCCCACAGAGCCGGCCGCGCCTCGCGTCGTCGTTGAAAAACCGTTCCTGCTTTGCGATGGTCGGTGAGTACATTATTTTAGAACATTTCACATGTAAGTACATAGTGCTTTGTGGTAAATTTTACTGAGGGTAATAATTATTTTCAAGGGTATGTAATGTTATATGTATGTGGGCCATTTTATTTAAAGTTGTAAACTACCTTTTTTTTCTAATTTTTTTTATTTTATTGCTACTTAGAATCACGAGCTTCTTTGATAATATCGATTGATGTTAGCCGTGTTATGTGAAAAAAAAAGGGTTTCAAGATTTTTATTTCCATTTCGTTAGGTACCATTTTTCATATACTTTGTATAGCGGAAACAAATTGTAAGTACGAACGAAAAATGTATGGATATTTTGAGACACTTATTCTCCTATTAGGATCGAAAGAGTCATCTATTATCATTTCTCGCAGTTCAAATAGGATCCTGATTCGGTTTTGACACGACCTAGACGATGGTCTTGGTGATTGGCGTGCATCTCGCCGAGAGACCCCGAGACAGGCCGAGAACGAGTGTGTACATGCTGCTCCCTTCTGGTCTCGTCTCGCGTTTCTCCTATTGGATCGGAGCGGTGACGAGACTCGGCGAGAGGCTCTCAATGAGTGTGTACAACCGACATTACGCACGACTTTCACTTTATTTCGCATGCACCAATCACCGTGAGCGTTCTTAAAGGTCTTATCAAAATAAGATCAAAATCGTAACAAGTGAATTTTAAAGTATGTCTCACGAAAGTTTAATTTCGAACTTGTTAAAACTGAAACGGGCTCTACGCCTCTGGGTTCCTTGTTTAAATCGTGTTTGAAAATCTCTACAAACATTAAATGGGTTATCAGAGAATTCATAATAATCGTCGTAACTTCGAGACATAATATTAAAGGCCATTAACTGCTTTTGTGCGTGCTTCCGAGCTTGTTATTATACGATACTGCCTGGCCCGAGACATATATAATTTCACTAGATTTTCACGTGATTTTGGGTTGGCCGCAAATAAAAACTTTAAACTCGATGACACAGCTGACTTCATTCACTTTTTCTCGAAACTCGAAATTATATAAGATATGTCTCGGGCTAGGCAGTATCGTATAATTACAAAATTAAACGAACTTACCAGTAAGTGAAGTTCCATTTGTATTATATAAGATATGTCTTTGGCTCGCGCCGCATCGCTTCGCTTCGCGTTCGCCTACGCTGCGTTACAGGGGTTGTGGGCACAGATCAATACGATATTTAGATACGCCACGCTCACAATTCACAGTTAGCATCAATAGTCATATCTCTACTAGACATAGTACCTATCTTTTTTAGTCTATCTAACATAATAATATACCTACTTTTGACGCATAGTCGGATACGATACTTTTGATGCCGACTGTACCATTGTATAAAAAAAAACAATTTGTTTATGGATTTTAAAATATACCTACGTACCGTTACCGAGTTATTAATAGTTATTATATACTGAGTTATTCAAAGGTGTAAAGTAAAAAAAAAATTATTAATGGTGATTAGTATTGGCCGCTGAAGTACGAAAAACGAAATTCCTTTATCTGCCTTTCTATCGCTCGAATATGTAACGCAGCGTACTACGTAGGCGAACAACACATGTGATGCGGCGCGGAGTGAATCAATCCTTTGATAGGTACCTATAGAAGTGCCCTACGTGTGCGATCTCGTTGCGAACGCGAACGCCGTGGGCCCGCCGCGCTGTGCCGCGCCGCTTCGCTTGTGGCATAGTGTAGGTAGATGCATACATTAAAAGTGTAAGTAAAATGGCTCCTGGACATCTGGTTTTTTTTTTATACAGGCTAAGGCTGGAAGCGTGGCTGGACAAGTCCGCATACCACCACGGCGAGCCTATCGTCGTGAGCTTCTCCATCATCAACCACTCCAACAAGACTGTTCGACGCATCAAGGTAACCTATGATTTTAATGCAGGACGAATAGGACCGGGAATACATTGAAAACACTAAAAGTGTCCAACATACACCGTGCAAGAAAAACGTAGTGACGAAAACTAACATGTTAAAGGCCTCATTCGTAACGAATTTGTCAAATTCGGAGTGCTTTTCCTTGAATATTTTCTAGCCTACTAAATATATATACACTCCAACATTTTTAGCTATACTAAAAATATTTTTTTTAAATCTAATCCTCAGATAATAAAAATAAATTAAATTGAACGTCGAAAATAATTTTGCGCCAAATTGCAATTGCTCTAAATCGGGCGCAAAGACTTGATTTAACAAACTCCCTTAGTATTGGCCTATTGAATGGTATGGGGTTGAGTGTCCAAAGAATTCTTTGGTTAAAACGACAAGAACGATATGCAACAAAAATATTTTAAGAAAGGTCTTGATAGAACTCAAACCAAGAATGTGTCAAAAGACATTGTAGAAGAATGTATGATGGAGGGCATACAACAAAACTAACGACAGGAGCGGGCAGAAATAAAGAATGATGAATTTAGTAATAAATAATAATTTTTAAAGAAATTTTAAATTTTTTTAGAAAAACATCTTGATAGAGTTTAAGGCTTCGGTTAAATAGGGTTTTGAATTCATTACGAATCAGGCCCTATTTAGTGTTGCATGCATGGTCGAGAAATCAGACACATGAACATAGCAAAACAGTACCAGCCGTGTATAAGTGAAACTGCCAGCGTCATTTCATTTCAAATTTCGGATTCTTATCTTTATACTTATTGTGTGTGTGTGTGTGTGTGTGTGTAATTTCATTCGTTCCATTCGCTTTTCTCTACACGAGACCAATATAATATATTAAAACTCATATTTATTCACAGATTTTGAATTATGTCCAGTCATTACTTGAAGTAAGTAAAGTTAAGAGGACATTTGGACGTCTGACAACCTCTCTGCTACTTAATTGGTGCTTTATTGGCAATGTCGCGATTTTCCTAAATTACCTTATTAAAGAAATTGCAAGAAAGAAATAAGAAAAATATTATCATAAGATACATAAGTCCTTCGTTAAGGTACAATGCGATTTCAAAACTTCAAAACCAATTGGCAATAAACTCCGCGTTTCAAAATTCTAACGTCCTTCCCTCAGGCAATGGTCGTCCAACATGTGGACGTTTGCATGTTTTCGAACGGCAAGTTCAAGAACGTGGTGGCCTTCGAAAAGGACAACACCCCCGTGCTGCCCGGGCAGAGTCTCGACGGCTCCTACACTATGATACCTAGCCGGGGTAAGAGCCATGTTCTTTGTGTAGGCGGTGGTGGTTCAGCACGTAGAGGTGTGCATGTTCTCCGACAGCAAGTTTAAGAACGACGTGGCAATGGTCGAGGATGACACCACTCTCGTGCCGCCGGGGCAGCGGCTGGATGAAACCTATACCATGACACCCAGCAGGGGTAAGATTAGAAATAATATGGAATACTACTTTAGAACCCGTTCACGTAGAAATATAAAAAGTAGACTCAATATTAAAATTCTTACTTAAATTAGTCATTTAGCTTGAAACAGATTACTTTTTCCGTGCCAGGTTTTATGATACTCGTAATACTTTTCAGCGTTGAAGGGACTTATAATAACGCATTAACGCATATAACACTGCTCATTTATTTTTAACTACAATATTGTTAATAATAACGAGTAAAAATATTCTTGGGTACTATAACTCCAGCCGTTGTTCACAGGTGTTACAAAGAACTGGATAGCCCTCGAGGATTCCTATTCCAAAACCGGGGCCTGCCTGGCATCCACGGTCCTCTGCAGTTCAAACTCACCCGAAGACCGCAACGTGTTTGCCATTTACGTGTCCTACTATGTGAAGATAAAACTGAACGTCAGCGGTATAGGCGGAGAACTGTCAGTTAAGCTGCCCTTCTCGCTGTCACATGCTAACATTAATGAAGCTCCTACTGACAGTGTAATGGAAGAAGCTACGCACCGCATGATCCTCGAAGGTAGAGAGAACAGTGACGACGAAGATGAAGATGAAGATGATAAAGAGGACGAACAAGCCACCGCCGACGAAAATCAACAATCTGACTTAGAGGATGACTCAAAAAATTTAAACAGGCGTCGATGCGTCTCCGCCGACGTTTGCGTTAACATCATTGAGAACAAATTATGTGAGAGGCCGCGCTTTGAAGGGCCAACTCAGGTCCGTAAGTGCAAGCAAGACGATGATGACATGAACCTTATTGTCCGCTACCCCGGCCCGGATACGTGATCCGACGAGGAGCCGGACGTAACCAACGGGGCAAGCAAGACTGATGAAGCAACGAAAGCTACACCGCGCATGATAGACGTCCACGCGAACGTCGAACAGAAATCCAGCTTCTTTGGAAAGCTGAGGCAGTCGGTTTGCTGCTTGAACCGTCGTCACTCGTAAACTGGACTGTAAAAGTCTTTGCCTTCGACAATTAACATAGTGATGTTAAACTGTTTTAATAAACATTGGTATTATTAGGATAAACCCAAGCTTCAAATTACCCGCAGTCCAATGACATTGAAATGTCAATCGTTTTCATGTTTATCTAGTCAGTAATTTTAAAAGTTATCACTGTATAATTGTTAGATTAAGGATGGAAGTCAGAAGACTTGGTGGTGCCGAATTAAGCCTGAATGGAGTACGCTTACTAAATTATAGTAGATTAGATTTTTAGCGTCATTAAGATCTACATTATTATGAAAAATATTGAAAATGTTTTTCGTTTCACTGACATTTTGCTAATCCAGAAATCGTATTTATATTTTTTTGTTGATTTTCCCTCAGGCTAAACATCGTGGTCAAATATTAGTTAATCACAACAGTAATTAAATAGACTTAGATTATTTTTTGATCATTTAGGTGCTGATGAGGCAAAGTAAATGTTGTATTAGGTTAAATATCACTTAGCTACTCCCTAACTTGTTAACACAGGAGCTCCAAGCAACAGTGGGGCACGTCGGCATAAGTAGAGGGACGTCGGTGTGATAGCAAAGGCGATACCTTACCGATAAAGATATGGCATGAAAACATTATTTTGCACCAAAAACCCATGATCTAACCTAACAAACAGTACAATATACTTAATGCAGATCCTTACGAATTTGGTAGTGAGTTCTTTAGGAACATTTTGGACCCTATTTTAAACCTTTATACTTCTGGGGTTGTTAGTTATGTTATGAATGATATACATTTTTCGAAACGTTTTGGACCAAGGTCATGTTTGGAATTTCTATAAGTCCATGTTGCCAGTAACTGTATTACTAAGAAGTCTTCTAACTGTAAATAACTTATAAGTATACCTATAATTTTGGGTTTCTTTGATCATTAAAAAATCACTAATGTCCGAAAATATCGCGGGCAACAGTTCATTCCACCGTTTCTTCTATGCGAGGCAGGAAGTTTGGGGTTGATTAGGGGTCAATAAATGTGGTGACACCTAAAACCCGACAACAAAATATTTTCTAAGTATGTTGATGATGTCAATTTCAAACTAGTTTTTAAACAACTGCATCTTTGTATAGGTAATATAAAACCCTCCATCCACCCTTGCCATTATAACTTTACTAACCATGGAAGATCTCAATCTTAGTAACCAAAGTAACTGAAGTAGAATCAAATAAATATTTAGCGGATTAGGTATTCTTGATGTTTTTGAAATTGTTAAAATAAAATGATATGACAAAATATTCTTTGAAAAACCGGCTACAGTTACGGCTTAATGGATGTTCAATTTTGTACTGAGAACAGACAACGTTGGGGCCTCGCACACCAGCAATTATTAACGATGACTTTGACGAACGGGTTTGGGGCATTCCACGAGAATGTCCCTAACAAAATGCTTTTGCCTTGTATGGGAACTAATTCAATCAAATCCGTAAAGCTCGAGAATATACTGCCATTTGTTAGCAAAGTCAGCATGAAATATTGCCAGACCCAATATCATTTTCTCAGCCTTTTCAGAACTATTAAAAGAACGGCGTTTCGTAAGAGACATTCTCGTGGAATGCACCTTTTGTAGAACTGGCCCTTAATATACACATTGTACGAAATTATATGAGATAATGGGCCTAATTTTATAAAAACAACCGAATTAACTAACATACGTACACATTGAAAGTGATAATTTTAAACAAAAAGATTTAAAATATTTCTAAAATATTCTTATATAGGAACTCTACAATAAGTCATACCATTATCTTTAGACGATGGAATATATAAAATACCTTTATTGTGTTCATTAATTCTAGAATTACTTTGACGGAAAACAGTTTTAAATTTCATCATTATAATTTGGCCTGATTTGGCCTGGACAGTAAATTGAACAATGAAAACCAATGTAATATTCAATATTGCTTACATAATGTCCCTATCCCTAACTAGACTTACAAACTCATTTAAACCCCAATAGATATACGGGTGCGTTGGGTAAGATTAAAGGGTTTTTTTATGAGGGGTAAGACAAAAAAAAACCGTATGACAAAGCATTATGGACGACTTTTCATCTTACCCCTCATAAAAAACCCTTCAATCTTGCCCCAACTCACCCTAGTTAAAAAAATGTTCTAAACAAAAAGGGCATCCTAGGACTAGGAAAGGTGAGAAGCCGATATTTGGCATGATAACGTTTGATAAGCTAGTTTTAAATTCAACTGTATACTGATTGCGTTATGTCTGACCATACTCTTGAGGGATGTAGGTCATACTGAACAACTTTTACTATGGGGATAACCCCGAAATCGCGAAAAATAAATCTGCCGTTCCATACAAAATATTGACATGTGATTCACCACAATGTATTAGCGGCAGATATATTTTGTCGCGATTTCGGGGTTGGGGCATAGGAAAAGTTATTAAGTATGATCCACATATTCACCCCTCAGAGTATTGTCAGACATAAAGATAACAAAATAACCCTGTATAATACAGATTACTTGCTGTAGTAGGTACTTGCCATACGCTTCACGTCCCCGACAAAGTAGACCTTTTTGTGTTTAAATCTACGTTAATACTTAGCGCCACTTGCACCATCCCACTAACGCGGGGTTAACCGGTTAAACCGTTAACCCAGTGTCAAATTGTACTGGTAACCATGGTAACTCCAGGTTTAACCGGTTAACCTCGGGTTATTGAATGGTGCAAGTGGCCCTTAATGACTGTTTTCGTAACCATTTCACAACAAATATGTAAAATAATATTTAGCCGTGAATTGAAACAGATTTGTAGATGATGTTGCTGTTTGTGTTGTAAATCGATGTTTACTTTAGCTTGTAATAGATCAGGGGCCCATTTCTCGAACAATATTATTTGTATCTCCTTGGATTTCACGGGCCTTTAAATCCCGGTCTTTTGATAGGCTTGCGTGGGGATATAGATCCAACGCGTAGAGGCCCCTAGGATAGCCTTAATGTCATGTAGAATGCTTGCTGGAACCCGAACAGGTGCAGCAATAGACACCCATGAACCGGTCGCAGCAGGCATTGGGACTATTGCAGAAAAAGTGAACAGTATACCGGTCTTTGAAGTTTGGGTGGACAATGAGAATGGGTTATTGCAAAGAAGTCGCAGACGTTGCAAGTTATCGAGGCAGGTGGTGACTTGCCGCTGACTAGATGGGCCTCTGAAACTGCCGTCGTGAAGACGACCGAGCAACACCGGTGTGAGCGGCTCAGGGGTGTCGAGAGATGTGCGCCGCGTTCTACCCAGTGGCTGTTAGTCTAATGTTATTAGTGTGTTATGATAACCCATACAATTTGACAGTTCGTGGACTAATAATATTAGTCTAATATCGTTCGAGAAATGGGCCCCTGATAATTCGCTTTGTAGCATAGTCATGCAAGAGACGGGAAAAGAAACCAAAGTTACCAAAATTCGATGGCGAAATGATAATAAAATACTTTGGCTTTGAAAAGCATGGCTTCGTTGATCCACTCAAATAAAATTAAGCCTAATAAGAATCCTCAACAAGCTAGGTTCTTCATACAAACGTAGTTACGCTCTCTTTTTAAAACGACTAGCTGCTCTGAAACTTTGTACTTACAATAGGATAAGGTATATCTAGTCCTGTAATTAGTTTATGTAGCTTTAGATAAATAAATAAAACATAGGTAAAAAAAAAAGTTTAAAAAAAACAAGCGCTGATGGCCTAGCGGTAAGAGCGTGCTACTTTCAATCTGGAGGTCGCGGGTTCAAATCCCGGCTCGTACCAATGAGTTTTTCGGAACTTATGTACGAAATATCGTTTAATATTTATCAGTTGCTTTTCGGTGGAGGAAAAACATCGTGAGGAAACCGGACTAATTCCAATAAGGCCTAGTTTCCCCTTCGGGTTGGAAGGTCAGATGGCAGTCGCTTTAGTAAAAATGAAAATGAAATTGAAAATTTATTAATAACCATCGTTACAGGTCTGTTTATGTGTTATACATATTAAACCTACAATCTACATACACGTGGTAAAGTGAGGTTTTTTTTTAGGCAGACAGTCTTAATGACAATTATATTTATGATTCATTACATATATGTTTATTTGTTACATTCATCTAACTATAATATATTTAGAATTTATAATTATTAATATTTCATGTATTAATTTATACATATATTTCAAATTCATAATTTGAAAACTAGTACTTACGTCAATTCTTGGGATTAGTTGTCAAGCGGACCCCAACCCATAAGCCGTGGCAAAATGCCGGAATAACGCGAGGAAGAAGAAGAAGAGGAAAAAAATGCAGCGAATTTAAGTTTTTCATATAAATTAAATTATTTTAAATTAAATTATAGGACATTCTTACACAGATTGACTAAGTCCCACGGTAAGCCCAAGGAGGCTTGTGTTATGGGTACTCAGACAACGATATATATAATATATAAATACTTAAATACATAGAAAACACCCATGACTCAGGAGTAAATATCTGTGCTCATCACACAAATAAATGCCCTTACCGGGATTCGAACCCAGGACCATCGGCTTCACAGGCAGGGTCACTACCCACTAGGCCAGACCGGTCGTCATACTTGTTTTTATAAAACTTGTTTTTGCTCTATTTCGTTTATTTTATAAACTGGAGCTATACAAAACAATTACATGCATAGATATACCTCAGGTCATTGTATGTACAGTTTCGTTACAATCCAAAACGTAGTTTTAAAATGAAAACGAATCTCCGTTTGTATGGGAAGGTGAAATTCGGCCGAGCTTGCTGCTAGGGACGCATAAGATGTCTTATCCGTCTATGCTATAATTGCGCCTACTATCCAGTGCCACGGGGGCGCGCCGTACTTGATTAAGCACTTGGTGTAACTCCTAAGGCCCTAAGGTCCTAACCGTAGTACTAATTGCTTCAATGTAATGTTAACCATTTTCGATTGGATGAGTTGCATTTCTTTTGTTTCGTTCGACTTCAAAACAAAAGAAATTCAACCTTATTTCCTTAACTAATTGATTTCAAATACAAAGCGTAAGGGCGGGTTCGGGGTAGACCTGTTAAACCCGGAGTTATCAGTACTTACAATTTAACCCAGTGTTAACGGTTAACTCCGAGTTAGTGCATGGCTAACCCTGGATGGTGCAAATGGCCCTTAGGAGGGTAAAATGTATCGTAGACAGAGTAGTAAAGTAACAATAATTCTGAAAACAGATTTAATGGTATAAGACATAGATTAACAGATTTCTCACAATTTCGTCACGCCTTATTTCAAATAGACTTAATTTATGGTTGGCATTAAACCATATGAAACGATTTATGGGCTAAGAATAGATGTGTTATAATCAGTATCGCTGGCTGGTCTCAAAATAGAACAGTAAAAAATAAAAAAAATACAAAATAAAAAAAGTATATAAAACCAAAACTCCAGTAACCTATAGGTACTATTTTTTTAAGATAGGTAGGCAAAAGTCGATATGTATGATTATGTTTGATTTCAATACGTTCTAAACTTTATCTAGTGACATTTGTGACGTTTTCAACCAAAAGGTACCACATTGTCACTTGTCAATAAGGTTGATTTCAAATTGAAGATGTATGGAAATAGCGTCTTATTGACAACCGACAATAAGTACCATTTTGATTGAAAATAGCACATTTAATTACTTATTTGACATATCGACCTAGGCCTACGTCACCTTAAATTAGAATCTATCTAATATTGCTTTTGAAAGGCATTCTATAGTGTTAATTTAAATGATAAAGAATATAGTTACGTATAATTATTTTATAAGAACCTGTGTATATTAGACGTAGTTATATTTTATATCATGGCACCTAATAAAAAAACTTTCACTGGATTTTATTGTGTATAATTTCAACACCACCGACACAAAGAGGTCGATTCTATTTCAACAATTTGTTTTGGTTTTGATCAGTACCCCTCGTGTCAATTTCATTCGATAGCGTGACGTGACGTACGCGTTTGCGTTAAGTCTCATTTTAACACTTTAAACTCGCGTTTTGTACACACAATTAATGTAATTAACGGGTCTAACGCGATTAAATTTAATTATTTTACCTTTTTTCCGACGTTTCAGCTAGGTTGCTAGTGCAATTTCCGTGACAAATTTCAGTTATGATGAACAACTACGAGTACGAAAAAACGACGTTTTCTTAAATCGTCTATTTTTTTATCTCTTTGTTAATTTAAATATCCTGTAGCTCGTAAAGTATTAACCGTAGAGTAAAAATGAATATAATCTAATTTATAGAACATTTTATGTAGAATCTTTTGTCTGAAGTAATTATAATGCTATTTGTACAGATATTCGAGATATGAGCAAAAATCAGAAAAAAAGTACCTTTAACGCCCCCCCCCCCCCCCTACAACCTCAAACCCCCCCCCCCCCCCCGAGGACTTTTAGTATGTTCATCTGTACACCACAAGGTATAACTGTACCATTTTCCAAAACTACACGAATTATTTCCGCAGATCGCCCATTTTTGGCTTAATTTGACGTAGCTAATATTATAAATACACAAAACACAAACGCGAACGCTCGTCATTCACGCTATCGAATGGAATGTATGCTAGGGGTTTGTTTATACGCATCTCATACACGTCTTTCACTCTATTTCGCATGCACCAATTAGCGTAAGCGATCTTCAAGGTATCAAAATCGTTACAAGTTGATAAATCTGAAGCGGACTACAAGGCTCCAAGTAGAGTTTGCATTTTCGCTAGAAGAAATAATAAGATGGAGAAATCTGCTTCATACCTACTTTTTAGGGTACCGTACCCAAAGGATATAAACGGGACCCTATTACTAAGACTCCTCTGTCCGTCTGTCTGTCTGTCACCAGGCTGTATCTCATGAACCGTGATAGCTAGAGTTGAAATTTTCATAGATGATGTATTTCTGTTGCCGCTATAACAACAAATACTAAAAAGTACTTAACCCTCGGTGGGCGAGTCCGACTAGCATTTGTCCAGTTTTTTTAATTTACAATAATAGTCCGAGTACTCAAAATAAAGATGGTCAGTATCCCAGAAGGTTGCGAGTTCGATCCGCGAACAAGACCAGTGTTACGCTAAGACGGAGATGATTACCTACATCTCTTTTCCGCTCCGCTGGATCTCCGCACGTCTCCTCTCCTATGCATCAACAAAACTAAAGTGCGATAAACCGGCTAAAAATATGTTTTAATAGATGTTCAATACGCGAAAGTTCTAAATGTCACATCGCAAAATTGATTAGTTGCGGATTAATGTAAGTTAAGTACAATTATGTTCAATTACCTGCTTACAAAAACCATATTCATAATAAGTATGATAAAAGAATCTTGTAAGATAGTAAATTGCTTCGTCTTTGACTTGGGTTCCACAAATATATTGACGAAGGATAAATTACTATTACAGGACTTTATTACACAAATTGACTAAGTCCCACATTAAGCTCAATAAAGGCTTGTATTATGGGTACTTGGACAAAAATACCTATATATATTATATGAAAAAATATAAATACTTGAACACATAGAAGACAAACATGACACAGAAACAAATATACGTGCTCATCACTCGAATAGATGCCCTTACCGGGATTTGAACCCAGGATTTGAGAATTTGAATGTTCAAATTACAAATAAATTAAAATTAATACAAAAAAAAATAAACATATATATTTATATTTAAAAAAAGAGCTCATCACAAAAAGAACCTCTCGTCCAGCAAGTCCGCTTTCGGCATGGTGCCCATTACCCTGGCGGCGTTTCCTCGCTGAACCGCCAGGGCGATCTGTTGCGAGAAGTAATATAACAATTTAATTACAATATATTACAAGAGAGGTAGGGGGCACTGTGAATGCTATATCGCGTTGTGTGGTAGGGCACAGCACAGCGAATGTGATTCCAGATCTAGAGCAGACCCCAACTCGGAAAGGACCTTACAGAAAACCGCAGCCAAATAATAGTAGACCCTACTCATAGTGCTGTGTTCCTGCCGGTGAGTAAGGTTGCCAGAGCTCTGGAGTTGCAGACGTCCATAGGCTACGGTGACCGCTAACCGTATGCCGGGCCGTATGCTTGTTTGCCACCGACGTAGTATATAAAAAATATTAAATAGACTTTACAACGCAAAATAGCCTATTTTAGCTGAGACATTTTTCGGCCAGAGCCGACAGGCGTAGTTGATATGAGTTACCGACGTGTTTTGACACAATTTGTGTTATCTTAGTATGTAACAATAATCGACACAATTAGGCACGCTCTCGTGTCCTAAGTACTTGCATTTGTTATAAATGCCCACTTAGAAATTTACGAGATTCCATTTTAGAAGTATAGTCTTCTCTACTTCAGGTTCGTACCTAATGCAACTTTATAACCTTATTTGTGATTTTCTCAACCAGAATTATTATGACAATTAACTACCTAGGCTATTTTGTGAACATTAAAGGGAAAACTATTAAACAGTTTCCACCACAGATTTAATATATACGCTAGATGACGCAAATACCACGATTTGTATTGAAACCAAGCGTGCCGACTTTTTCATACAAAATTTACGCATAATATAATTATAAAATGACTTCTCATATGAAATATGTTCTTGCCTTTGGGTGCTCGCAATTTTTGGGCAGTTGCAGTTAATTATCATGCAACTAAGCATTTTTTAAGTTTTCACGGACGTCCGGCTGCAACAACCGGCGGCGTGGACTGTAAAGAGCGACGGTCAACCTCGACGCTTGGTCGGGGTTCGGATACGCGAAGTAGATGCGTTTGCATCTATGGTATATTTATTTCTGTGCTGGTTTCCACCAATCATGGCAAATTAGTCAAATGAATTGAAATTTCTATTCATGAGTACAGTCTTTTTTTCTTTTTCAGAACCGTAGGTATCTTGGCTTGTGACGTATTTATGAATAACGCCATTTAGCGTCTGATGGATACTAATCGCGTCATTCATAAACGCGTCACAAGCCTCAATTAGCTATTAATCATTTGTCTTAATCTGTAATTTTGACTTATCTGTGGGCTACTTAGAGCATTTAATAACTGGATTCGCCTTTAAGAGCTCACCCATGGAGACTATATAAAGGAGCCAAATCTCTATGTATGAAAAGTGTCCATGAAAAAACAGTAATTAGGCGGCGCCACCATACACCGAAATACTACCAAAAACAACCTACGTAATTTGGTCGGGTTATTTGTTGCCTTATATGGTTCATGTTATACTCATGTCCCAGAGCCTAACTATCGCCACCGGAGAGATTAGGAACTATTATTTAAAACTGAAAGCGGTCACTATTGCAACAATTCTGCCATAAGAGATTGGCATCCTTTCTATACCATCCATATACGTTACGTACAAATAGCCATACATTTGACGAGGCCCTCCCCCGCAAAAATCGGCAGACTATTTATACAGAAAATTACAGACAAGGCGTCTCCAGTTACTAAATGCTCTAAGGAGGACTAGTTAAGTATAGTTTTATGATTTAAAGGGGTAAGTTTTTGCTTGTCCAGATAACAATGGTTCGAGGAATGCTGTTCTTGTTCGCTGCGGCGCTGCTTTTGGTCGCTTTTTACAATTTAAATCCGGAGGTTAGGGGTTAAAACCCCGGCTCGCGCCAATGACCATTTCAGAACTTCTGTAGGTAGGTATTTGGTATTTGAGTCGCTTAACGTCAAACTCGGATAAATCCATTAGACCCTCTTAGGAAATACTGCTATGACCTTTTCCTAATGCCAAAATCGCAAAATCTGACAGTTGGATTTATCCGAGTTAGAAGTTAAGCGACTCATTTATAGTGCGACATAAAATGGTAGAAATAAAATGGTACAAAAAAAATTCCATACTAAATTGTTGCCATGTTAAAGCATTTTACGTCAAAAAAGTGACAGTTACGTATTAACGCCAGTCGCTTTTCTACCCCTCTGGGTTGGAAGGTCACACGTCAGTTGCTTTCGTAAAAAGTATGGATGGTATAGAAAGGATGCCAATCTCTTATGGCAAAATTGTTGCAAAAGTGACCGCTTTCAGCTTTAAATAATAGTTCCTAATCTCTCCGGTGGCGCTAGTTAGGCTCTGGAACATGAGTATAACATGAACCATATAAGGCAACAAATAACCCGACCAAATTACGTAGGTTGTTTTTGGTAGTATTTCGGTGTATGGTGGCGCTGCCTAATTACTGTCTTTTGATGGACACTTTTCATACATAGTGATTTGGCTCCTTTATATAGTCTCCATGGTAAAAAGTAGTAGGTACCTATTCCAGTTCTTGGGATTCGCTGCCAAGCGAACCCCAGGCTCCCATAAGCCGTGGAAAAAACCCGGGACAACGCGAGGAAGATGATTGTATTGGCTTTATAATATAAATATATAAGCTTGTTACTAAATATGTGATTGGATAAAATGTTGATTAACGTGATTATCTTATTCTTTGCAGTGTCAGAAACCATGGTATGTAAAATAGGGCGTCTTCGAAAAAAAATACCTGACTAAACATCCCTATAGTGGACATGACACTAAATAATGAAATATAAACCGCAAATGCTGTAATAGTACATTTCGATGCTAGTGCGGAAAGTATGTCATTACTGCACGAGTACCGAGATATCTTGCCACGAGCCGTAGGCGAGTGGCAAGACTCGGGACGAGTGAAGAATGACATATCCGCACGTGTATCGAACGACGTTTTTTAATACAGTTGCGAAAAAATAAGAAAAGCAACAAGTAAGGAATGGAATTCGAATGAATTCAAAACTTTTATAAATAAATAATAAAATAAATAATAAATAAATTCGTTTATTGACAGGCAAGTGACACCCATAGAAATGTTACATACAAATAATTCAAATAATTCAACTAAAATACAAAGAAAAAAACAAATAATAAAAATTAAAATAATACGATATGTACTAAATAGCACATATATAGTCACTTCCTTCCTTTATATTATTAATTCTGTGACACTGACATCATTGACATTGACATTATGAAGAGGTGTTTTTCTAGCTTTTATTCGACTAGAATAGATTTTGTTATTATTATTGAACCCACTTCAATGAAAGTTTTTTTTTCAAATGCTTGTTCTATAAGACAGAAACAATTGTAAATATTAACATTGTACTATTATTACCTAAATATCGTTATTTACGACTATTTGTGTATCGTATATTTATAAAAACAATATCGAATGTTGCCTTTGAAAACTTAAAACATTCTTGCAGTAAGAAAATACGCCTCTTCTTTGACAGGCGTTCCGTTCCATTCAGACAACTTATTAAGAACGGTTTTTCAACATTAAAAAATAAACGTGTTATAATACTTATAATGATGAAGAGGTAAGTAATAAAATATGAAATATGCATATTTTTCGTATTCTTACATTAACAGTAGGTTTTTATGTTGATTACGACGTTTAAAGGAAACTAATATTAACACTTATCAATAAGTAGTCATGAATTGGAACAAGTAAAAAATTAAAAAAATTGGAAAAGTAAAAAGCACTAGTTCGCGAAAACCAACTTTCCGCACGCTAAACAGCCACGAAAAGTAGCACTTTTGGAGCAACTGTATTAAAAATAAGTATTTAACATCAGTTCTACACACTGGCAAAATTTCACCATAAATGAGAGCTGCTTAAATTTCTATAATTTAGGTCTGTATTAAAAGAAATAATATTTACATAAATAATTAAACACATCAAAAACATTTAAGATGAATACGACATTCAATTACAGCGCAAAGCGGTGGAAATTTTACAGGTACAGGTCTCTAAAACGTTTCATGATTGGTGCCGGCCGTATTGAATTGTAGCACGAGCTCAGCATGGTTCCATGGCGGTGTCAGCATGGTTCCATTTTTATCGCCTGTTACTATGTCTGTCACTTTTGCACTTACGTACTTGTTAGAACTTGATAGGCATGGTGACTGGTGATAAAAATGACACCGTGCTACGGCCGCTGGTTTCCATAACTGGACGACTGGCGACGACTATTATGCGTGACGGGCCGTTATCATATTCATTCATGTATTTACCAACTAAATTTAAGCTCTGAACTAATTTAATGACGGTCGCTGAAAATCTGCCTCAAACTCGAGCAAATTCGATAACAGCGTTTTTCGACATGATTGATTAGTGCATGCGAAATGAAGTTCAAGTCATGCGTGAGATGCGCGCCATTCACAAAGGCGATCGCCAAGGTATTATCAACACCTGTTAAGTACAATACAAAAATGCCTTACATCATTGTGGAAAAGAGCTGATATTCTTCAAACTGCTGCATGGATTTCTATCAAACATAAACTCGCTTTCACGTAAAAAAATCGCATCGAAATCGGTCCATCCGTTGGAGAGCTACGATGCCACAGACAGACAGACATTGGCGTCAAACATATAACACCCCTCTGTTTGCGTAGGTTAACGCATTCACTGCCAGGGGGCGTGGCCTAGGAACAAACTTGTATGACGGTGAACGCACATGTGCGTTGGTAGCAGTGAATGTGTTAAAACCCTATTAATTTGTGAAATCTGAGTGGAGCTACCGGTCAGAGTGTCTGTTACATCCATTAAAATACATACATACATACATACATAGGTGTACCGTTTAACTAATGCGGTTAGGAAAAACTGATTATGGTTAGCTAAGGAATGCTTGTGCATTAAGGTGATTGTTTTATGTTAAGTAAGTAAAACTGTATTAAGTAGAATAGTTATTACTTAACTAGTTTTAGTAGAAGTTTACTGCACGGCAATCGACGCACTCGCGCATTTAGATAGAGCGGACGCACAAGCGCAAGCAGAAGTACGCGCTTCCGAGGAAGCACACGCGCAAGCGAATGCACCGGCGCAAGCTTATGCACGCGCGAAAGCTTATGCACGCGCGAAAGCGAGAGCGGCCGCGGATCAGCCTTACAGACGTCAAACCAATATTAGGGTTTTGCTTGCACAACGTTGACAAGGTTGGATCTGATTTATTAGCCGATGACTAAGTATAATAATATTTTACTGTAATTATACTTATTTGCTGGAATGTGACGATATTTATTTTGCCCTACCTACCAAAAATGTAGAGAAACGCGACTTTATACAACACGAAAAATCGCCGAATAAAATAACCTTCTTTTACATAAATAGATTAATGAGTTTTCTTTCACTTTTAATGATTTTTTTATTTTTATTATCTGGTACTACGGAGAAAATAGGTACAGTAAACTGCAGAGATAACTGACCCCCCCCCCCTGCAAACAAGTATCTATGCAGGTGGGGTCAGTTATCTCCGCAGCTTACTTAGGTATAACCTTAATATCAGTGGTGCATATTAATATATTAGCAAGAAATAAAGCGCAATGGACGTGTCCGCTTTGTGAGCCAAAAAAAATCCATACACATTTTGAAAAGCTCCTAACTCTTAGTTAAAAAATAAATCAAAAATAAACGAAGGGGGTAAATGGATCCTCATTTTACGTTTGCACGGAGAAGGGGTCAAGTGACGTCGCCCCCTTTCCACTTAACTACATATAAGGAACAGAAAGACTATATTTTTTTCTATGTGACCCATAATTCGCATCCCTTTCATACAAGCTTTGATAGGGCTATAAAAACGGCTAACTCTAATCAATTGTTTCCTATGTTGTTTGAATGATTACCTACCATTATTTATATTTATTCCTCCCTGTCATTACTGATTTTGTGGGATAACTAGATCGTTTAAGGGGGTGAGTACCAGTCCGCCGGACGATATTGGCCTGTCAGTTGTTCGAAACTGTCAAATTTTTGTTTTAATTGACAGGCTGATGTCGTCCGGCGGACTGATAAGTGATAATCAGTGGGCGGATAACTAAATTGCGATTTTCGCATTCCGCATTTTATTATCTGTGAAAACTTGTCAACAAACAGTTTAAGACACAGACGCACAGTATGTATAAGTTATTCTATGGTCCACGATAGGTGCTAGTGCTGCACTCTGGCGGCAGAATATTGCACTAATACCCCTTATTGTTCATTTCTACAGAGAAGGCGTGAGAATCTATGGCGGCAACAGATTAGACGTACGGTGGGTGCATGCTGAGAAGGCCGAAAACCGAACTGCAGGAGTGTAGTGCTTAAATACTGAACAAAAGTACCATGTGCCTAATTGCGAGGCCTAAAGCTAGGAGCGTCCGACAGGACAGGTACGCACTTTCCGCAACCTCCCCTAGTACTTTAATAGGGAATATTACGCGAAACTTTGCGTAGGGGGCGCCATTACCTCATCTGAGGGTCTATCGCGAAACGAGAAAATCTAAATTTCGTTTTCTAACATCTCTGTCACTCTTGCATATACGAGCGATAAAGAGGCAGATAGCAAAATTTCGGATTCTTGTTTCCCGGTAGGTCCTCTGTAAACAAACCGCCTTGATGCATCAATGTCATATTTTATTATCTATGAAACTTGTCAAAAACCTGTTATAGGTACAGTATGTATAAGTTACTCTATGGTTTACTAAAAAGGCTAGTCCTGCACTCTGGTGGCAGAACATTGCAGTAATATCCCCTATTGTATCCAATTTGACTGATTGAATGCTTTCAATGATTTTTCTTTATTCTTCCATATCATTATTCGAATCGTGGGAAATCTATAGCTTTTATAAACAAAGGAATCCATTGGTGCTAAATTATACGTTGATAGTTTTATTTACTATTATCAAAGACAAGTAAATAAAAAAGACTAAAAAAGAGGTAAAATCTCGACATTGTAATGAACATAAATGTATGAAATAACATTTTTTTGACCATTTCGTGACGGATGGTAAAAGTTGTTGAATATGATTTACATATTCATCAATAAGTATGATAAACAATATCATTATGTATATGGTCACAGATTATATAATACTATACTATATGGTATATGATAGTTAACCCCATTCTGCACTGCTTCCTGGGGACGGTGCGTAAATGCATAAATTATATCTTGAAAAGTAACTAATAATTAACTCAAATATAGTTACTCTCGTCACGTCTCGTCAATGTCAAATTAATAAAAAATAACTGTGACTGTATTGTCTTTGTGACCATTTTATAATGTTCGAATAACCTTGTAAGACGAAATTTGACACAAAACCGCTTCTGTCAAATTACTAAATTGGTAATATAAAAAAAAAATGCTAATAGTAAGTGGCCGGCTTTAGAATAGCGCCAACCCTCACATAGGATAAGGGTCTCGTATCTACGAGGCAACTAAAGGGACCCACTGACTATCAGTCCGCCGGACGATATCGACGTGTCAGTTAGAACAAAAAGTTGACAGTGTGGCGGACTGATAGTCAGTGGGCCCCGTTTTGTCCACAAACGAAGCAAAAACCTGTTTCGTCACAGAGGAGATAGACCTCTTGGCATTGGCTTGCAATCTATCCAAGTCTAGGAGGAGGATACTCAAAAATTAAAACCGGAGTGGAGTTACCGTAAGGCGCGAATAGGGTCCAACCTGAAATAAGCGGCAGATTTCTGCAGCCGACCTGCCTCCACGCGTATTGGCTCACCTTTCCTGTGGGTTAAGACAGTGAAGCCGCGAGGGTAATGCAGGTGCTAGGTATACATGCGTTTCCTTAATTTCGTCCCAGGACGTGTAGTCCGTGGAGAGGTCACTCCAAACGGTGTCTCTCCGGTGTTACACCATAAATCGTCTGCAATAGACGCAAAAGCCAATGGCATGACACTTTTACAGTGTTATTACGTCTCAGTTACGTTTATCAAAGATAGATATAACTCCGTAATAGATGGATACAGTCTAAGGAAAAAACGTGCCTCGAAAATCACGAAAATTTGATTCTCGGTCAGATGGCGCCACTAGTTTTGGCCTACTCTCGTATAGAGGGCGTTGACGGTTTCGTTTGTTATTTATAATTTTAACGCATATCAGTGAAAGAACATGGGTCAAAATCATATAAAAATAATTAATGCAAATAAAAAAATCATTTTTCCATATTTAAATACATTTTAACGTACTTTTATAAATCTTCATTTTTAGTTTTAAAGTATGTCGATAGATGGCAGTGAATTTACAGTGGTTACAAAATTTACTATGACAGTACCGCTCTATCTTATTATATCTTCTTTGCGTTTATATATGTACAAGCATTATATAAGTAGTATCGGCAGTACTATTGAAAACAACGGTACAGTCTTCACTGTTTACTTGTCTTGTTTTATAATCTACAAATAAAATTAACCTACCAGTAACTCTAGTCGTCATATTTCACTAAACTTTTGTAGAAAAATATTGTATGTGTCCCCCAAAAATGGCAAAACAAATCAGGTTAGAACAAATTTAACAAGTTTTTTTTATAATGTTATTTTATAATATTGTGTTAATTCTTCTTAAAATCTGAAGTATGACACTTTTGATGCAAGAGCGGAAGTTATGTTATTTTAGAATATTGAGCGTAACAGGGGAGTTCAAAGCACAGTAATTAAATAAATTTGATCTCGTCTTGCACAATTGCACATACAACTTTTCACCTCAGCAGCGAGAACAAAAATGGAAGTGGAAACCGGTTGTCAATCTCCTCCCCTTGTATCCCAAGTTGCAGCCTTTCAACGACCAAACCATGTTTAAAATTTGCTACTTTATTCCATTTTATAAGGCTTGTAAATTTGGGAGTCCTTTTTTCCATGCAGATTTAAATTCAGCTACCGAATAGAACTCAAAAGTTGTAAAGTTGTTGTTGTAATGTTTGAAGATCATGGAAAAAATAATTTAAGAAAAATCTAAGCATACATGTCTAGGGTTCATCCACTACGTCTAAGCCCTGTTTGTGAATAACGGGACACTTTTGTAAATACCGAAAACAAAAATGTTGACAGTTTATGACAGTTTCAGGGAGCGGTCATTAGACTTGGACTACATTCGTGTGATCCGTCTATTTCTCGACACGGCCGGTCATTGGCCGAACGAACAATTCGGACCCAAAACCATGCGTACACGCATCCTGTCCATATATCATATGTTAATATTGCCACTACTCGTTTATGCTGAGATTTCAGCGTTATGTTTAGTCAGAGTCAGAATGAGAACTGGTGATTTTATTGATTTGGGTCAAGATTATTTATGTATTTTATTGTCCTTCGTGATGATTGTGAGTATAACTTTTATTAAATTTACGGTTATTTAATGTAAAGGACAGCATATATTTTTAATTATATATTTTTAACTTTTTTGTTTTGTTTATTATTTATTTAAATAGTTTCGTATAACTTCTTTCCGAATTACTCTGACATTTGCAAGTGATTTGGAATCACCTATTAAGGATGACTCACGTTAGACCGGGCCGGGTCCGGGCCGGAGCTTCCGGTGCTTCGTTTTCTATGGAAAGCATCACGTGATCACCGGTCATATGTCATAGAAAAGTAAGCGCTGAAAGCTCCGTCCCGGACCCGGCCCGGTCTAACGAGAGTGATCCTTTATATTTCTGATTAAAAAAATACTTTTTTGCCTAAAATTTTAACACTTAAGCGTCATAATAGGGATAATTTACAAATAATATTGTTTATTAAAATCAATTTCAGACAAGGTTGACACTAATATTTCAAGGGAAATTTTGTTCACATCTTAAAAACTTCGTTTCAAAATTTCATTTAGTAGAACATAAGCATGAATCTGAATTTGCCGCTAAAGTAAGTAAATACGTGCACACACAATAAGGTTCAAACACACACACACATTTTTGTATTTATTACATTATATACTTTTTTTTTCAATAATTTTAACTATTTCAGGAGTATCGTAAGATCAACATAATTTGCAGAATTGCGACCGTAGTAATATTGCTGCAGGCGTTCCTTGCGCTAGTGATGTTTAACGTTGTCCCAATATATCTAAACATACAAGCAGGCTTGTTCACAGACCGTGCCCATAGACCACCAAATGCAACCTTCGTTCACTCTGTAAACTATTATTTCATCATAGATCAATATAAGGATGCGATTGGTTATACCATAGTCTCTTTATTAAATGCATACATTTCATACATTTGTGCTGTTGCGTTCTGTGGCTTAGATCTATTGATTTATATAATGGTCTTTCACATATTGGGTCATTTTAACATACTGGTGGATAAAATGAGAAGCTTTCCGAGACCAATAAGCGTTTCTGATAAATCTGAAGAATCTTCTGAGCGACAATATAATGACGAAGCATTTAAAATTTTGAAGAATTTAATACAACACGACCAGTTTATTAAGGAGTAAGTTCTTTATGTATATGCGGAAAAACACTTCTCTAGATGTGTAATAAAGTAAAGCCTGACCAGGAATATATGATCACGCGCCATGTTGCGGAATTTCACTGAAACTAATGTTTTCATACTATACTGAACATGAAAATATTCCTGGTCAGGCTTTATATGATGCAGGTAGTTTTCTGATCCCTATATAGGAGACGCGAGATCAAATTGAATAATTAAGTTATTTAACAGTAAGCTCTACTAACTAGTAAACGTAAAAATATATGGCATTTAATTAAAAATTTAAATAAGTCAGGTACCTGTCTATACAAGAGTAATTCGCAAAAAAGGGGCATCTACAATTCTACGGGTTAAAGTCAGGAAAAATATTTTTTTCATTTTAGAGAAAATGTACCAAAAACTGAAAAATAAAAATGATTATACTAATCGGATTCCCATATCCCAACTAAATATGTTCTTTTCTGGACAGTTATCATGCAAGACGGGTAGCAATGTAGTCTTTTATATCAATGGATTGTTTTTATTATTTTTTTCTTAGCATAAAATAAAAACATGAGGCGCAGTCTTAATTGCGAACGCAAAAGGCCGAGCTCCGCGTAGCGCGAAGCGTCCGGGAGGTTAATAGTACTCAAACACAGAAAAGAACTGTGGTATTTTCTATAAAAAGGGACCTCATTGTCGATGGCGCTTACGCCATTATAAACGATGCTCCGAAATAAATACAATGCCGCGCGACGCTGTGCGGCGTAAGCGCCATCGACAATAAGGTCCCTTTTCATAGAAAATGCCCCAACTAGTGTCTGAATGCGAAGGCTGAAGGCCGAGCTCCGCGTAGAGCCGAAGGCTGTACTGTAACGATGCACGTTACTGTAGGTAGGTATATTTAACATAATCTTAAACTCAACTAATCTCCTTTTTTTGGGTAGTCGTGTAATGAAAAGGTTGTTAATTATTTTTTGTTGACCTCACTAAAATCTGCATAATTCTCCCGGGTAAAAAGTCAACGGCACTCTACACAGTTTGACGTATAAATTTATTGTTTCAGATTCTTGAACGATACATCAAATACGTTTGATTTTACCCTGTGTATATGCCATATGTTCCATGTAGTTTCTGGATGCATTTCGATTCTAGAAATTTCTCCGATGGTGAGTACTTTTGTATATTATAGACAAAATATAATTTCGTTTGTGATCGTCTTCATAATTTTGTAATAGATTTTGGTTGTGCATTTTTATATTTTACCTTTAATGAAATAATGGAAGAAACTTGAAACTGTTCATAATGAAAAATAATGGTAGCTCAGACCAGAACTGTAGTCCCTTCCGACAAGTATTTTACGTAGTGGGTTTCATTGTTAAAGTGCAGTAGGTTTAGAAAATGGACTTTAAAAAAGCGCTTGTTTGGATCATAATACGGATGCCATAAGATATATTAGCAATACATATTAAGGCCTTTCTTAAGGGTGTTTTTCACTTACGCTCTGTAGAAAAAAAACACGAGAATAGTTCTAATGGTGCTCTCACATTACCTGTTATATAATGTTATATAACAACGTGTGACAGGGACAACATAATAAAACTCTATCAATACTAACTTTAAAAAAATATGAAGTCTAGAATTCTAGATTTCTTATTTTTCATACAAATTAAATATTGTCTTCAATGTACGCCATTATCGTTGTAATTGACGTTGCTTGTCACGCTTTAAACATGACAAAATTCGCAATACATTGCGTCTTAGAATAAACTTAAAAGTGTAGGTACTAGAAATAAAATAAAAAGTTATAGTTATAGTTAAAATATTAAAATTGCTTCTAAGAGTCGGTTATATCATGTTTGAGGGAACGCATCGATTACTTATTTTAATTTAAACGTACAATAAGTTAAAATTAAAAAAAAACATGATATCCGCGCTCCCGGGCACGCACTAACATACCATCTCGCTCACGCTTTACGCTCAGTGAGAGTGAGTGAAGAACATTAACTTATTGGGCCTTAAATATAAAATGTGATTAACTATGGTCGTAACCGTAAATAATTTAAACGGCTTTCTAAAATGTTTACTATCTTTTTTGCATTCAATGGCAAACAGCTCGTTATTATTTAGCAAAACGGGACTTAGTGCCGTTGCACCATCCGCACTTGACAGACTGATCAACGTTACCCGGCGCGTCGCGGCGGTTTACTATGAAACTCTCCATACAATACAATTTTGCGAACTCTTTAACGATTTAAAGTCCCACGGTAAGCCAAAGGAGGCTTATGTTTTATGATTTCCACGGCTTCCCGCACTTTCCTACAACACTAAGTTAGTACAGAACAAAAGGGCCTACCACGAACACCGAAGTTCGCAAATTGCGGGCAACTTTGTCTTTTGCTCCAATTAAGGCGTATAATTAGTGCCAGAGAAAGATGCCTGCAATTAGTGAACTTCGATGTGCCGTCTGAAAGTTTGAAAATTGAAAAATTTTCACTCGAGAATTTCTCATATTTTATGTACTTGACTCGAAATTTTCTATTTCTAAAATGGATCTGTTTTTTGTTTCCTGTGAAATGTTCCTCACATTGCCAAGAGCTTTCCAACTTTGTGGAAACTTTGCGCAACCTGCAAATCTGTACTTTTCTTATTAGATGGCGTTGTGGTTCCAAAGAACAAAAGCTATTTCTTATGTTTACAGACAGCTGAGGCGCTGACACGTTATGGTCCCTTGATATTCTTATTGTATAGTCAGCTGATACAGATGTCGGTGATATTTGAACTCATCAGCTCTAAGGTGAGCCTCAGGAACCTAGTGAGTTGAGTACACTTACTGTTAAAGTAAAGTCGCTAAGCAGGAATAATCTATATTGGGGCATTTTCTATAAAAAGGTCGCGCGGCATTGTATTTGTATCGGAGCATCGTTAATAAGGCGTAAGCACCATCGACAATAAGGTCCCTTTTTATAGAAAATATCACATTATTACGGCTGTCTTACTTGAGCATGTTATATTCCAGAGTAACACCCTCTCAGACGAGGCGTACGCGCTGCCGTGGGAGCTGATGGACGACAGGAACAGGAAGACCTTGTTACTCTTCCTCGTGAACGTGCAGCGGCCCAGGAGTCTGAAGGCCGGCGGTTTGGTTCCTGTGGGTGTGCTTACTATGTCTCAGGTAAATGGTATTCAAACGTATTGTAAATTATATATGTAGGTATATTTTTTAACGAGCCTATAGTGTCCCACTGCTGAGCAAAGGACCTAGACTTACAGTCGTCCCGAATAACTGCAGCATCCGTCCAGTTTCTGAGAATCACGTCCATTTCGTCCTGCCATCGCCTCTTAGGCCGACTATGCCGGCGTTTACAGGCATATGTTACAGTGAAACCCCTTTTATAGTGAAAACGCGATTTGCCTAGTTCGTTCTTGTTGTCCGTATGGCCTTAGTGAAAACGCGTTTATACCTAGTAAAAAATAAAAAACGTAGACTACTTTAAACATCGTAAAATGGTAACTTTATCGTTCTTCGTCCAAAATATCTATAAAATAATAGTAGGCAATAATATCGTATTTTTTGTTGTTGCAGATTTTAAAAAACTCATTATCTTATTTCTTAATGTTAAGGACACTTGGAAATGTATAATGGGAAAGTGTGGGACCAATATTACATATTAAAACAGTGCTTCTAGTTTCTCTCTGTCACACTTACGTACGAATTTACAAGTGCGACAGAGAGGCAACACGTATGGTATGGTATGTTTTCCTTTTCAGTACCTCAAATGGTATGTTTTCAGTCAAAAAAAAATTGTATTATAGTAGTTTCCTATAACAGAAAATTATACTGTTATTCAAATTGATGTACTTCGCTTAATTTTCAATATTTCTGGTTAATTATTTTTTACATTATATAGAGGATATTCACAGTCACTTGGTATGTACTTTGGAATAAATAGTTAAAATTATATGGTTTGAAAGCTTGTTTTATTTAAAAAAAAACAGATCTAAATCCATGGGACATTGCTGTGTGGAATTAGGCTCCTATAGTCGCCACTCCTTCCTATCCACTTTTCGTTAATATCCGTCGAAATATAATATTTGAAAAAAAAGTGCTGCTAAAATCGGACCAAATTAACTGTGCACAGACTTCGCCGGAGGCTGGAAGTGTCACAAAAAAAGTGAAATTACTATAAAAACATGTCGTTTATAATCGTTTACGACTTCCACACTTTGCCACGTCTAAGTCGAGTAGAATTCGAATTGGGAATCAACTCGAGCAACCAGCAGGTGACGTTTCAAGTCCAATGCCGTGCCGGTCACGTACGCCACAAAAGACGTTTTTATCGATAAAATCTTTATAGACCATGCTACTTTACTAATTGGCTTAAGCCGATATCTAGATAATATTAATTATTATGTAGGTAATAATTTACATTGAAACTTACTCGGAGGAGACGGAGGATATTCTACCTCCATTTTACCTCTTCTGTGAAACAATTATGCAAATTATTAACTTCATCAATTTACTTCCGATATCCAAGAAAACTCAAAAAACAATACCTAGAATAAAAGCTTTGTAGCTTGCTACTAGAAATATTCCACAAAATACCATAAACGGTAATAAAGCATAATAATTTGATATAGGTATAACGAGCGTTATTTATTATTCATCATCATTAATCGCCATTTAGCGAAGAAATACGGCTAGCCTTCAGGCTTAGTAATACACTTAATTTTTATTAGTTATACGTTACGTTTGTTACCTTTTTCGTAGTATTTGATTAAATATGTATGTTAATTTGGAAAATGTAGCTATACAAAGTAAACTGCAATGGACACAAGATAATCCAAGTTCATATAAGAGGTCCGATGAAACTTAGTCCCCGCCTCCCACGGCCTCGCGTCACATAGGTACCCTTTGCGTCTGGCGCCCAGGTAGCAAAGTGACGTCAGCGACGTAGTAATGACGTAATAATGACGTTATTATGGCGTCATAATGACGTCACTGATGTCATAATGACGTATAAATGCTGTTAGGGGCGTCAGGCTGTGAAATTAGTTTTCATTTTTTTTATACTACATCGTTGGCAAACAAGCATACGGCCGGTCACCGTAGCCTATGGATGCCTGCAACTTACATGCGCGGTACCGACCTTAACACCCCGCTCCCTCGTTTGCAGAATCCCAGCTTATATACTGAATGACAGTCAGTGTTATATCTGCGTCGGTGTGACAAATTGTATCTTCACATAGTATAAAACAAAGTCTCTTTCCGCTGTCTGTCTGTCCCTTTGTATGCTTAGATCTTTTAAACTACGCAACCGCGGTTTTCATCTATCAATAGAGTAATTCTTGAGGAAGGTTTTAGTGTGTAATTTGTAAAGGCTTTGTGTAACTCGTGTGAAGCCGGGCCGGGGCGGTTCGCTAGTAATTAATACAATTCAAGTGTGTAATTGCCTATGTGAATTCGATTCGGGTTTCAATATGTAAATTAATAATTGATTCAGGTTTTTATTGCAAATAAATTAATAACAGAATATTGTTTGTAGGCATAATTGCCTACTACAATTAAATTACCACCTAGAACATGTTAATGGTGGTACATAATATAGGTACAGTACCACGTGAGCTTCTACGAGAGCTAGTAATTTATATAAGTTTGACGAATTTACCTAAAGGAATAAGTTTGCCTTTGTACACATTTATCGTACCTACTCTATATTGTGTACTTTCTTTTTGCAATAAAGTAATTTATTACTAAGAGAACATTTGTGTGTTTTCTCTGATGACAACCACAATGACAATGCTAATGTAGTCTACTGCATTTGTATGAAGCTAAATGGAAGCATAATTTCAAGGACGTTTTTATGTCAACAACAAAACACATATATATCTGTACACGGAACTCGCAATAAGTAAATATTATATCGTACCACTGTAGATTATTTTTTCTATTCTATTTCCAAAATACTAACCGTTTAAGTACTACTATTACTATTTATGAAAGTATAAAGTAAAGTAAAGTTAAGATAAGATAAGCTTTTTACACTAAGCTTACGAGGGGCTTGTAAATGAAAACAAAAAGTGTGCTGACTTTATACCTTACTTGAAAACGACATGACAAATTAATATTATTTTATTTACTGTGGATACGCAAGTCTGATACCGCCCTAAAACTACCCATACCCAACCATCCAGTACCTACCACAACTATGGACATATTCACACATTTTCAAAGAAACCTAACGAGTCATTCTTTGAGCCACTTGCATTATTTTGCTACTTTCGGAACGAATTTTTTACGAGCTTTTATTTCCCGTCACAAACATTTAACTTATACAAATCTACCGAAATAACGCAAGTGGCTCTTTCAAAACCGTTCATGACACTTCTCCGCGACATCTCTTTCACCCATTTCTCTAATAAATTATTAAAAGAGTCAAGCAAAAAGCTCGCAAAAATAACGTCAGAGCATTTCATCAGCTAATACAGGTACCATTTCAGTCAGCTAAGCTGAACATAACGCTGTAGTGAAGGGCAATAAGTTTGCTGAGACGAGCGACGGAGAAAAAAGTATATTAGAAAGGTGCAAGGACTAGCGCAACGATTAAAATAAACAGTACAATCATGTGTAAATTTTTATGATGATAAAATGACATTCAGATGTAAATGAGGGCTACCGCGTTTCATTTCGCCGCTAGGGGCGCAGTCTAGATGGAGGTCTTTCAAAATGTCAAATGCATAGAAGTTTTGGGGGTTTCAAGCTTTTTTATCGAGAATTTTCACTCCTTATTCATATATGTGGTAAATCTTTGTCCTTCTTAGATTAATCATGGTAAACAATAGATATAGCTCAATAAATGTTAGTGGTTTAAAAAAAGTGCAAACTAAAATATATGCAAAATTAAACAGGTTGAAAAAGTGGCACATTTAGACGTTAATATACCTTTGTGTATATTAGAACGTATTGATTTTATAAAAATAAGCATAGAAGAATTTTGAGATCTGATGTTCTGGGCCTACATCTACAGTGGCGCCAACTGGTGAGCACAAAAATGATAGCCCTCATTGCAGCTGTATTTCTGTTGCTATTGCTACATTACTGTGGCGCCTTAATGCAACTGCTGTATCTTTCAATATTCTGGATAAAATTAGTGACGGATTGAATGTCATACCACAAAAGTCACTGATTTTATCAAGGAAATTGACAATATAGAGTCAACATCAACGCCGCCGCAGTAATGTATGTAGAACGTAGTAATGTATGTAGAACCCGTTATGAGCTGAAAGTGTTCCAGCTGCGATCCCGTTATTACGTGCATTTCAGCTCGTTTGTGGTGCGATTGCCGCGGCCACTGCTAGGAACCATCGCGAGCACGGACTTCTCGCCAAAGGGTGTGATATTTCGGCGGTTCCGTGGGAATCTGCCGAATCCTACACCAGAGCAGCAGGTGGCGCCGCAACAAAAAACTGCGTCACGATAATGATTTTCTGTATTTAAGATTCTTATTATTGTATATATGTTAGTTGAAAGGTATATATATCTAATAACTATGGGCCTTAGTTGCCTGAAAACCAATAATTTGATTGATTGATTGATTACGAGTAGAAACGTCATATTTTCATTAAAAAAATATATTAATAGAAGACATTTACAAATGCCATGCAGTCAGCTTGGTAAGACTTTAATAATGGCTAGTACTGGCGGAGCGCAGATAAGACACAACTAGCACTTTGCAGACGACCCTAGAAAGTAAACAGCTTTCTTTAAAAAAAAACTACTTAAAATAGACACCGGTGCAGCTCTTGAATTTAAAATACTGGGTAATACTTTAACTATACTAATGCTCTTATACTGCTACCGTATACAGGCCGTTGGCCTCATACGTATGTAATATGCTGGCCATTCCCCTTCATGAGGTTCTCGTTGTAATACTGAACGCTGAGAATTCATACAGAGTGAGAATTCCATACATAATTATTAATCTTTCGGAAGGAAATGTAATATTAGTTTGCTTCAAGGCAAAAGTATTGCTGAGTCTGATCAATAACTTTTTTTTTATCAGAAATAGTGCTTGAAATGCTTTTACAATAACAAATGCTCGTGCAACGATCATCATAAATGTAGGGTACGTAGTATCTGATAACTGTAGGGATGTTGACATGAATCGCGAATATATAAAATTTATGTTTTACCATAGCAGGGAATATTAGAATGCTGAAAATCATATTTTGTAAGTGTAAATATGCGTAATTGCAATAATTACGTGTCTATCTATAGAATGAAAACAGTTCTATTGTAACAGTAAAATTGTCAACATCCCTATTATCAAGTGTTTGACGTCTATGTAGCTATGATATTTTTTGTTCGAATTAAATGTATCGATTTTTTTCGAAATATCAAGAGATGTTCTAGGCCCTAGGGAACAGGTGATAGCTTCGAATATAGGTTCAAAAATATATTTTTTATACCACGTCGGGGGCAATCAAGCATACGGCCCGCCTGATGGTAAGCAGTTACCGTAGCCTATGGACGCCTGCAACACCAGAGATATTACACGCGCGTTGCCGACCCTTTAAAAACCTGTACACTTCTTTTTTGAAGAACCCCATACTGTAGCCCCTCAGGAAAACCTCGGCAGGGAGCCGATTCCACAGGCGAAGCGTCCGCGGGAGGAAATTCCTACCGCACAGTACGCGACCATTTAGGTTCTAGGGTGTGAGGATGAACATTATCGCAGGTTTGAATTAACTTATATTCTTTTAATTTTGAATGAGTAATTATGAATCGTCTTTTATAATTCAGTTCTCTTTAATTAAAATTTGAAACCTTTGAAGCTATACATTATTTCTGTAGTTACAAAAAACCTATTTCAAACACAAGTAGGTACAGCAAATATGGTGGGTAATTAATAAACTACATAGTTACTTACAGTTAATAAATTAAGTATCTATGTATAAGAAAATATTTACCGACGTTGACGTAAGGAATTGTGAAACTGACAATTATACAAACGTCATCAATTTTCTTAGGGCCACTTGCACCATTCACTAACCCAGAATTAACCGGTTAAACCTGGAGTTTCCATGGTTATCAGTACAATTGGATACTGTTAACCGGTTAACCTCGTGCAAAGTCTGAGACATTTAACTTGGTGTGACATTTGCACTTAAACTAACAGGCACCTACATCTACCTATAGAATTAACTAATGATGTAGGTAAATAAGACGTACTATTTAATAAAACATTTTAATAGAACCTTCTAAGTCACACTGAGAGTTACTATTGCTAGATGTGCAATATTTTTTTAAATTATAAATGCAAATGTTTTATTTGTAACTTGAAGATTAGATGTATATGTTATACACTATTCTGCCAGTAACTTCGTCTGCGAGGAACGAAGATGATGGTAATTAAGTAAAAATACTCTATATATGTCCTGCCCCGGGCCTCAAACTATATCCATACCAAATTTTATCTAAATCGGTTCAGGGATTTAAGCGTGAAGAGGTCACAGGCAGACAACGATACAGATTTATAATATTTGTAGGAATTTATAACTTGCGTGGGCAATTTGGGTATGTCTGCCAAATGCACCCGAAAAGGTGGACCAAAATGGTTACTAAGTGGCCACGGGATTAAAGGTGATGCAGGCAGACGGAAGAGATGGCGATGACGGGACGACTGTGACGCATTCTACACGGAATAGTCGGGGAATACAAATTATGGATGAGTACAAGAATAGGCCTTAGGTCTACTAAATTAGGCTAAAAGCAAAAAAAAGTGGACATGGAATTCTTGTGTCATTTAATTATTACAAACGTGATTGTTTGGTTTTGTTCACAGCTTTAATTTCTATCCACAAGTGCAGTATTTTTCTATGTGTAGGTCGCGAACCCCCATGTCAACCCCCCCAGAAACCCCCATGGGTACGCAAAGCCTCTACCAGTCATAAATCGTAAAGCAATACATAAGCGAAACATTTTATACGTACTAAGGAGGTCGCGTCACAATAACGGTCGAAAAACACTGCACTTGTGGCGCTCCGAGCTGTTGTAGATCTAGCGAAACCTATGGCAAATTTCCAAAATCAACAAAAAACCGAACAAGTGCGAGTCGGACTCGCCTACCGAGGGTTCCGTACTTTTTAGGTTTTTTTGTTAAAGCGGCAACAGAAATACATCATCAAATTTCAACTGTCTAGCTATCACGGTCAATGAGATACAGCCTGGTCATCGATAGATGGACAGACGGGTCTAGATTTAGAGTCCCGTTTTTAGGGTTTCGTACCTCAAAAGGAAAAAACGGAACCCTTATAGGATCACTCGTGCGTCTGTCTGTCTGTCCGTCTGTCACAGCCTATTTTCTCCGAAACTACTGGACCATTAAGTTGAAATTTGGTATACATATGTAAGTTTGTGACCCAAAGACGGATATGTAATGTAAAAAAATGAATTTTAAACATGGGGGCCACTTTTGGGGGGTAAATAAATGAGAAAATTAAAAAATAAACTATATCGTGTTATATATCAGAAGAAAGAGCTCATTGTGAAAACCTCAAATATTTTTTTTTATAATTTTAGGATAAACAATTTAGGTTATTCGAGAAAATAGGCAAAAAATGACCATTCCCCCTCTTTATCTCCGAAACTACTGGGTCTAAAATTTTGAAAAAAATACACAAAATAGATCTTTACCTATAGATTACAGGAAAACCTATTAGAAATTGCAGTCAAGCGTGAGTCGGACTTAATTATTTAGTTTTTGATCCGACCCCTACGGGTTTTTTAATGACATTTTACTCACGTTTCACATAAAAACACATTGTTTAAATTGTGTAATGTACGGACCCCTTGGAACGCGAGGCCGACTCGCACTTGGCCGGTTTTTACCCCTTGAGTACGGAACCCTAAAAAGCATACAATTATCGAACCTGATCAAAGAATTTCACGAGATTCTTTCGAGAAATGCAACTTACAGAGGAGAACAGCCGGACATACAAAATCATTTATATACAAGCTGAAACGGTTTATTAAAATATCACCATTGGACTTTGGCGCCTTCCAGTTATAGTTGTGCCGTTCTCAAGAACATTCTCCGTTTACTATAAATAATGTTCCCGTGCGAGAACATTCCCCATACAAAACCGAAAACGTTCTCGAGAACGGCACAACTGTACTTCCAGTATTTGCTACTAATTCTATGTCACGCTTATTTTTGTCTCCTCGGCTCGGGAGGCCATTTTTCACAATTAAGACACGGGGTAATTAGAGAGTGCCGTAAGACATACTATTATTATTAAAACTGACTGAAGAGACTGCACGGGAAAATTGTGGTTTTAGGTGCAAATAAGGTGTGAAATTAAAAAATATAAAATTAATATGTCTAAGCGCCTCTTGCACTATCCGACTAACCCGGGGTTACCAACTCCAGGTTTAACCGGTTAACCCCGTGTTAGTCTGCTTTTCCCAGAGAGAAGACCTAGCTAGATCGATTTTTCACCCCCGAAAACCCCCATATAGCAAGTTTCATCGAAATTGTTAGAGCCGTTTCCGATATATATATATATACATATATGTATATAATCTTATATTTATATCTTATATATATACATATATATATATAAGATATAAATATAAGAATTGCTCGTTTAAAGGTATTAGATAAATAGAAAGAAATCCTATTACTAAGACTTCGCTGTCTGTCTGTCTGTCTGTCCGTCAGTCACCAGGCTGTATCTCATGAACCGTAATAGCTAGACAGTTGAAATTTGCACAGATGATGTTCTTCTGTTGCCGCTATAACCACAAATAGACTGAAAATAGAATAAAATAAATATTTAAGTGGGGCTCCCATACAACAAACGTGATTTTTTTTCGTTTTTTGCCTAATGGTATGGAACCCTTCGTGCGTGAGTCTGACTCGTACTTGGCCGGCTTTTTATTAGACACCACGAAGCTTCTTATGCAAAGGTTTGAGAAGACCATAAGAAGATTGATGTCACACTCAAAATACACGGTGGCTAAAAAATAAGTGCATTACCGTTGCCAGGGAGGTTTCAGAATTACGAGTATACTGAACAACTTTTGCTATGGGACCAACCGCGAATTTTTTTTCGCGAATTCATGGTTGGTCCCATAGTAAAAGTTGCTCAGTATAATCCCAAGACCTCCCTGGCAACGGGAATGCACTTATTTTTTAGCCACTGTGAATATTCAAGTAGGCCTATATAGCAACAAGTGTTGTCTTAGGTACCTAGCAACAAGCATTTTTCTAAGTGGTACTCTTACAAAAGAAATCGCCACTTGTCTTGCATGCAAACAAAAAAGTAAACCAGCAAAATCGAGAAAGTTCCGGTAGCTTAGTTGGTTAGAGCCCCAGTAGGCCGAGCACATGATTGACGCGACAGTATCTCGCCGCGAGATAGACTACCCGTCTTTTACTAACTGTATGAATTAAAGGGGGGCGGGTAGTCTATGTCGCGGCGAGATACTCTCGCGCCAATCATGTACTAGCCCGGCAGTTGGTAGAGGCGGTAAAATTTCCCATTCAATAAAAAAATTGCATGTTTAAATATGTTCATATCATTTAATAAGTAGCATAAATTATTAAAGACCGAGTTTACTCTTATCTGTCCTACTAATGTTCCTTTTTGAACTCCATTTAAAGGGCACAGGAAAATAACAATATTATTTGTGACGTCATGAGATTATATAATAAATGGAATGTCGGTTAGCACTCGGCCGATAATGTGGGTAGGGTTAAAGGCAGTCTCGCTCCGACCCTGCTACCGAACGGACGAGTGCATAACTGTGCATTCGAAACCAATATAGGATGTGTTATTGTTGTTCCCCAAATATCTACCTAAGAGGCAGGACGTTACATTATTATTAAAGGTTCCATTAGTGTTATCTTTACAGCCATGAGTTTTTTGACTGGCATTATCTATTTGATGTATACTAAATTGACGCGCTACCCGTCCATCCATACGAACAGATACCTATTATAAATATATGTATATAAATGCGTGTTTCTTCACTCCTGAGTACTGACTGACTGACTACCTGATGACTGACTTATTACTTACTGAATTATTATACGACGGTACTAATAGCTAAAAATTAAAGTCCCTAAAGATACTGTTTCTATGAATCATTCCTATCACACCATCTTGCCCCATAGGGGTACCCATCTTATACCTAGGGGCAAGATGGAGAGGAGGCACCTTTTGCAATTTTTGTTTTAAATTAATTATCTACCCAGTGTTCCTAGTAAGTGTTCATTATAAGAGACTGATTACCAAATATAGAAATAAAAATAAAGCATTTTCAGTTTTATTGGACTGGAAACGTTAAGTACTCCGTCGTGCCTCACTCTCCCCTACTTAGATATGTATACGTAAATTACATAGCATCTATAACTAAAAATGTATCTTTGCTAAAAACTATAGAGTAACTTATACTAGAGCGGTACTGTCATAGTAAATTTTGTAACCCCAGTAAATTCACTGCCATCTGTCGACACACTTTAAAACTAAAAATGAAGATTTATAAAAATACGATAAATTGTATTTAAATATGGATAAATGATTTTTTTTATTTGCATATTTATTTTTATGATTTTGACCCATGTTCTTTCACTGATATGCGTTAAAAATTTTAAATAACAAACGAACCCGTCAACGCCATTTATACGACCGTAGGCCAAAGCTAGTAGCGCCCTCTGAACGAGAATCAAATTTTCTTGATTTTCGAGGCACGTTTTTTCCTTAGACTGTATCCATCTATTACGGAGTTATATCTATCTTTGCTAAAAACGAATCATTTTCTTATCGAGAAATTAATTTCGCCTTCAAATGAACTACGACCAATTAATTGGTATATTTCAATTAAGCGTGGATAAATTGGGGATCTTTATGTATTTAAATACATTTATGTATTAATTAACACAAAGTTATTATCATTATTCCTAAAAATAACTTTATCAATGAGAATGCGATGTGTGTTCATAGAACATAAAATATATATTTCATCTATTTCATTTATTTACCCTAAATTTATTAAAGGTCCATACAAAAGGGTGATAATTGAAACCTCATTATTTTATTAGATTTATTTATTTCATCATTATAAATTATTTTAAGCTAATGTAGACGAATTTATATTATACTAGCTTTTGCCCGCGACTTAGTAATTTGGGTAGCTTATTTTTTATCCAATCAGCTTTTTATAGATTTCCCATACAAACTTCCACCCCCCTTTTCACCCCCTTTAAGGATGATTTCTGGGATAAAAACTACCCTATGTCCTTCCCCGGGACTCAAACTACCTCTATACTACATTTCAACTAAATCGTTCAGCGGTTTAAGCGTGAAGAGGTAACAGACAGACAGACAGATAGACACACTTTCACATTAATAATATTAAGTATGGATATACAAATGATAATACTGATAAAAACCGGCCAAGTGCGAGTCGGACTCACGCACGAAGGGTTCCGTACCATTACGCAAAAAACGGAAAATAAATCACGTTTGTTGTATGGGAGCCCCACTTAAATGCTTTTTTATTCTGTTTTTAGTATTCGTTGTTATAGCGGCAATAGAAATACATCATATGTGAAAATTTCAACTGTCTAGCTATCGCGGTTCACGAGATACAGCCTGGTGACAGACAGACGGACAGCGGAGTCTTTAGTAATAGGGTCCCGATTTTACCCTTTGGGTATGGGTACGGAACCCTAAAAATCATCATCAAATATCAATAGCAAAATATATTTGTTTCTTATTTTCAAAATAAATTCAAGTATTATTTACGTACCTATCCATACTTCCATACTAATATTATAAATGCGAAAGTCTGTCTGTCTGTCTGTGTTACCTCTTCACGCTTAAACCGCTGAACCGATTTAGTTGAAATTTGGTATACAGATAGTTTGAGTCCCGGGGAAGGACATAGGATACTTTTTATCCCAGAACTCACCCCTCACGGGGGTGAAAAGGGGGGTGGAAATTTGTATGGGGAATCTCCGCTGAACCGATTTAGATGAAACTTGGTATGGGGATAGTTTAGTGAGGGTAGCTGTGGGACAGGATATAGAATAACTTTTATCCCCGAAATCATCCCTTAAGGGTTTTAAAAAATGGGGTGGAAATGTATAGTGTGGACCAATTTGGGGGTGAAAAAAGGATGGATTAAAAAGCAGATTTGTTTAAGAATTAAGGTACCCAAATTACTAATTACACGCAGACGATGTCGCGGGCAAAAGCTAGTACATATTAAAATTCTATATGTCCTTTCTGTATAATTATGCCAATATTTCGTTGGCATATAACACAAATAACACAATAAACAATAAGTACTTACTGTATTATCATAATCAATTTTAATAAGTATCTAAAAGCAAAGTGACATGTAATTGAATTGTATCAATTATGATACAATTCGAAACGCCGCCATGTTTGATTGACAGTCAGTATATAATTTGGGATTCCTCTGCGATTTGTCAATATACGTGTGAATACAGCTTATTCGTCTCCCTTTCACGTGAGTATCATGTTTTTTTATTATCCTATAATATTACGAGGTGGACGACCCATTCTCCGTATAAACGTAGTCTTTTCCTCTCTGGATATTGACATTATGGAATATAAATTATATATATATAAGTATGTATATCTAAAATCGTCGTCTAGCACCATAGTACAAGCTTTGCTTAGTTTGGGGCTAGGTTGATCTGTGTAAGATGTCCGCTAATATTTATTTATTTTTATTTATAGTAAAGGGAAAATTGAAAGATTTACGCTATATGCATTATGGAACATTAATTTAATATAAGGAAATTTAAAAAAATGTGTGACTGTATTAACAAGGACAAACATTAATTACGATTTCTCTGCTACTCCTACTGAGAGATATATAAGACTATCCCGTTCTGACAGTTCCCCCACCAGTCATGTCTAATCTAGTTTTATACTAGATTCATGCTCACGGGAGTCGGAGTCTAGTCAACTCTATGGCCAGTGTTGGCCGAAACGTTAATGCAATTAACCGTAACCGTCCATTACGGTTTACGGTTCAATTTGTACTGGTTAATGGTTAAATGGCTGCTGCTCGACGCTACCTTGGCGCAACTGCGTCAACGTCGCAGACGCCATATATCATAGCGCTGACTAGAGGCCGACGCTCAAAAGACGCTAGCGTGGGGTGTCACTAAACGTCATATTTTAATAGGAATCTGTTGAGGTATACGATGGCTCTTTTAGTGCATGGCCGTCGATATATTGTCCCTATCATGTCAGTGCGTGGGCTTAGCAAAGGAGCGCCTTGAGAGTATATCGTGAGCGGGAAGTACTAGCTGTATTTTTCTAAGGGACGTGTAGTCTGGCTGTCGCGGCTCTCCTGTGCTATGAATGTACTCTAATGTGAGTGTTCTTTTTTTAGATAATAATGACTCGAGGCGTGTTCGTTTTCGCCGCGGTGCTGATGGCTGTTGTCGCCAGTGTACAAGTACGTACGCTCTTGTCTTATCGCTTAACAATAGAATATCCTGTTTTGTCGTATATCGATAGCTTACGACAAGACGACAAGATGTTGTAAAGATGAGTATGGCGACTGCAGTTGGCAGATGGCATATAGTCGAGAAATTCGAACGGGTACCGCCGTGGCGAGGTGGCCTAGGGGTTCATGGCGTTAGCCGCGATAGCTAAAGACGCCGGTTCGAATCCAGCCTTCACCACTGGAGGGCTTCGTCAATTTCTCCTTAATATATTACAGTTTACAGTATTTTTATCTTTGCAGTGCATGGAGGTAGATCCGTAAGTTATTCACATTTTAATCTACTTAGCAGGACTACATGTATTCTTCGGATTGCACGAACAAGGGAAATAATTTTGTGCTGCCTTCTAACCTTGTCGTTGTATAGTTGACGTGGACGGAGGACCTACATTTTAGACCGCGAGCCAGGAACAGCGGCGGTTGGTGACTTTACATTATGGGAGTTCACTCACAGTAAAAAGACTACAACTACACATACTATTAACCGTCGCAAAATACCTATAGATGTCGGTTTTCGTCTACCCGGTCATTGAAGTCTAGGTTAACCCGGTTATAGATTTTCGGTATTACGAATATCTTGACGACCGATAGACGCCAACTGCAGTTAAGTTTTCAAATGGATTCGAGGCACAGAATAATATTCGAGGTTGTAAATGTTTTTTTTTTTTTTTATGGAAAAAGTGCTAAATTGCTAACACACCGGTTTCGGTCCAAACAAACTCACCGCAAAGCCGCACCGCAAACACAAGACAAAATACCACACACCCTCACACGAAACACGAAAAACATAATACCTAGTTACTTTTATCACATCCACACAACACAGCCACGGTGTTTTTGCATATTGGTCTGATATGACATATAGGTTTGTGTTTTCCTTCAAGTTCGTCCTTTTGTATTTAACTTGAGTCGATTTTGTAAACTTTTATCACATTCTCACGTTATTCATTCATTTTTAAACACCTCACAACAAACAAATTGTATGCACTCATCTTTTACTACATGTACTAAATCTTTTTCATAGGAGCGCAATTCAAAGCGCTCCGCTTCGTGCGTTACCTATGATTCCTATATGAAATTATAATAGGCTGTTTATAAACTTATAATGAATAAAGGTAATTATTTAATTGGTATTGACTTTTTTACGATAGATTTTAAATAGTAATATATTAATTAGGTACTATAATTTCATTATGATTATTTATGGGAGTGCACTGCACAAGCGCTCCTTAAGGCGGGCCGCGCCTGGCCAGGAACAGATTTCCATGACCAATCGCCTCCTGGGCGATAACTCGTAAGTGGTTAACGGCTATGTATGATGAATCCTGGTGTACGTCAGCTGCCGCTCCGTTGGTGAGTTGAGGAATGGCAGCCACCGAAACACGTAAAAAATAAAAATAATTATAGTCATTGTCTCCCGTTTGATACATTGTCAGATCGTCAAAAAATCAAAAAATCGTCAGCCGGTTGTATCGCCGTGGAAAGAACGTCAGCTGGTCGCATGAACATGTAAAAAAATAAGCGCTTTACCTTTTTATGATAGTGATAACAAAATCATGAAACTTTGCATGTAGCATTCCATCAGGCGTTTCAATAAACGAATTACGCATTACGCATACTTTTCGGATATATGTGGTAAAACGCGTATTTTTTTAAATGTTCATGTGACCAGCTGACGGTCTTTCCACCGCGATACAACCGGTTGACGGTTTTTTTTTATATATTTCAAATACAATATCAATCGAGAGGCGATAACGAAAACAATATATTTTTTTTACATGCTCATTGTCATCACCTGACGGCCTTTCCACCGCGATACAACCAGCTGACGGTTTTTTTATATTTAAAATACAATATCAATCGAGAGGCGATAACGGAAAAAAAATATATTTTTTTACATGCTTATTGTCATCAACTGACGGTCTTTCTCCGTGATACAACCGGCCGACTATTTTTTTAATTCATAATAGAATCTAAACTATCATCTGACAAAATATCAGCCGGGAGGCGATGATTGACGATATATGCTCCTAGCCCGCGGTCTATTTATACTTTTACTAGTTTCTACCTGTGCTTTCGTCTATGTGGAATGATGTTAATGTTGATAAAAACTGTCCTATCTCCTTCCTCGGTCCTCAAACTATCTCCATACCAAATTTTATCTAAATCGATTTTGCATCAAAGAAAAATATTTTAATATATAATATTTTATGCCCCTTTTTAGGACGGCCAAAGGGTGGGTCAATTTGGCAGCTTTTGTTAGGTGGGTCGGAGCCCAGTCAACTGGAAACCACTGCTCTAGTTTTTAGTTGGTGTTATAATAAATTGAAACGAATACCGACTATTTACTTGTTCTGTTTACAGAGCCAATCACCCGTATCATCACCGTCGGACGTATGACTTAATGTTAAGGTCGGACCAGAACGCGCGACCATCCGCCCATGCCAACTTTAGACGTCAGTGGTTAGTGCCCCCTTTATTACTTACAAAGCCTTAACTCCCTCTAATTTCTTTGCATTAAAATTCTATCAATAAAAACTAGATAATAATCAGGCATCGTAAACTGCGAGCGAAATCCATTGAAATGACGTACTTTGACTTGACAACAACCCTAGTACTTCAATGGATTTCGCTCGCAGTTTACGATGCCTGATAATAATATAATATATGCTACTTGAATGTTCATGTCAAAATTCATATTATTTGAGAATGTCGGTTTAAAATAAGGGTAACTTCGATTGTATAGCGGCGGCTAAGTTCGTCTGAAAACTGGTCTGATAGTTATCATTATCAATGTATCTATGCAGCCAAACATAATGATTTCTACGTAACCATTAATTTTTGCACTGAACATATATTTATGGGGGTCAAATCGGTACCCTTTAAAGTCATGTATCATATGCTATCATTTGATCAAAATCCTGTATATTAGTCTCCGAAATATAATATTGTTTCGGTTCACAGGCTATATTTGAATTCAAGAAATGCCGACGCGTATGCCGACGATTCTGACCCTGATCCTAACGGCCACATGTAAGTATACTGGTACCTAAGGTACCTACAGTCTACAGCCAACTTACGCAACGCACCGTACAAAAATATGTGACACAATATTATTTGTAGTGCTAACTAGATAAAATCTTTTTACAAAAAAAAGAAAACAGACTTCAAAAAGGATAAAATAAAATATTACCCTTTATTAAGTATAACATGCGTTACCAACTGATATGTTTATAGTCGGTGCCAATATATATTTAAAAATATTTAACAAACCTACACTTTATGATACTGACTTGTGGTATTTTGTACCAATGTTGCTATTTAGAAACTTCAACTAACACCGTTACCACGAGTTTGATAAATTGATACTGACATATTCGCTAGCGACTGCGTAAACTAACTCACAATGATTCTCCCTCGTACTGACATTATTTGTACAAGCGTACTGACACTGCGTTTGAGTTGACGCAGTCGTACTCGCTAGCGTTTAAGGACGCGTAAAACTCATGGTGAGGGTATAGGTTTGATTTTCATTTTTGGATTTTTCCCTAGATTTCATAAATTTTCAAATCCTGTTTTTGGTTTACAGTCAGGGGAAGTAGAATTCGATCCCGAAGTACCGAGTAAGTTTCAATTCCAAGCTAGGATAAAAAAATAGGGTATCACCCCATTAAATTTGTCGATGCCAAATTAGCTTAAGATTATCAGCAGCTCTATGCCCTAATATATGCTCGTTATTACTGAGTTATTAGTTGTTATTATTATATATATTACCGTATGCGGCCCTCGTATGCGGCCTGTCAATATTGATCATTGAAAAAGTGGCCTTGACATTTGACAAAACAATAGATTTAAATTCCCACGCACGGATCCGTGTCTAAGCATACGAAGGGTTAAGCTTTAAAAATAGTTATTTGTGCAACAAGAGAGGAAAGTTGGTTTTTCTTGCGAGTGTTTATTTTGAGTCCCGAGAAAGCGAAAGATTCTATAATTGAATCACGAGCGAAGCGAGAATCTTGAGCGTAGCGAGGGACTCAAAAACACGAGATGTAAAATAACTTTGCTCTCGTGTTGCACACATAATTTTTCACCTCAGTAGTGAGAACATATTAAAGGTTAAAATGTATTTCGAATTATGCAGAATAAACAGAAAAAAAAAGTATTATAATATGTACGATACGATAAGATACGACACGATACGATACGAGACGAGACCGGACCGGACCGGACCGTACCGTACAGTACCGTACCGGACCGGACCGGACCGGACCGTACCTTACCGTACCATACCATAAAAAAATGTAATAAAAGTATGAAGTTCATGGCCTTCACTAAATTAAAAAGCTACATTGTTTCACTCCCTGGAGTGAGGAAAGTCGCACTTTCCTCACTCCAGGGAGTGACGAAAGTAGGCTTGTTCGAGCTGCTGAGGTGAAAAGTAAATAACAATGTATGAAAATCTGCGGAATTGGCTGGTAGCTTATGAACTTCGAAATTTGAAAAGGCTCTCAAGCCGATTGATTCACTTTTCAAATAGGTACTAATTTTAATATTTTAACAGATATACGGACCGCCTGGGAGGGAGTGGCGACTATAGGAGCCAGTTTCCACATTGAATTAAAACTGTTTTCTGCAGAATACACTTTGTTTTCTTTTTCTTTTTAATCATATAGTTTTTACATGCTTTTATTGAAGCCCTAATATGGCCGCTCGTTTATCATCTGTAGTGACCGTTGCTTTTTAATAAGTATGTAAGCGTGAGAGTGACGCGGTAGATAAGACAAATAGTGGTAATAGTTATTTGTTATACAAGGGTGCAAAGTTGTATTTTACCCGCGAGTGTGGAATTGAAACACGAGGAAGCGAAAGGATTCTATAGTTGAACCACGAGCCAAGCGAGTGGTTCTAAAATATAATCCTGAGCGTAGCGAGTGTTTCAACACACGAGAAGTAAAATACATTTGCACCCGTGTGTAACACAAAACTTTTCACCTCACTATAGTGAGGAAAGTGCAACATCCACAGGCGTTAGATCATCTTCATCACTGGCATCACTAATTTTTTTACGATATTATAACAAAAAACTGGAAATTCTGTATTTTACGTAGTAAAAATTTGTTGACAATGTTGACATTTCTGACGTATGAAATGTCAATGATGCGTTTTGAAATTGCATCGACTCAACTTGTGCGTTCATAATTATACTTAACATCATTATTAAAAAACAAACGTTTCTTATGGAACTTTAAGGTTTATGACATAAAATCATTAAATAAAGCTAAATTTGGTATTTTGTATTAGATTCTCAAACAATTTGTTTAATGATAATTAATATCGAACGAACCAATTATGAGCGTTTTACGTTTTGTTATCTGTCAAGCTACTTAAACACGCTCCATCCAAGGTCAAATTAATTTCCCCACTAGTGGATAAAATGCGTTTTCCCCCGCTTGTTTTAAAGGATAAAAGACAACTTTCCGAGCTAGTGAGGGGAAAAAATATTTTGACCACTATTTGTCTTAACCAAAAATGTCACGCACAATCTGCACAGTTGCATGAACACTTCATGTGTCCATGCTATTTTGCAGCTCACTAAGAAAAAACTACTTACTTTTAGCACCAGGGCTACGTTGATAGCATGTAGTATTTTTGGCCCTAGATGCACTACAACGCACGACGCCATAATGAAATTAAGGTGACGTTCAGATTGCATTACTGCATGTTGCGTCGTCGTTTTTTCCGCTAGTCCGTAATCCGAAAAGCTCTATTATCCTAGGATAGCGGTACCGACAAAATAATACGGCTAAATACGGATGAATTAGTATTTTATGGAGGCGGCCGCTAAACGAGTATGACGGCACCGCTATCCTTGGAAACCTTGGTTGACGAACGGTCTGGCCTAGCGGGTAGTGACCCTGCCTGTGAAGCCGATGGTCCTGGGTTCGAATCCCGGTAAGGGCATTTATTTGTGTGATGGTCACAGATATTTGTTCCTGAGTCATGGATGTTATCTATGTATTTAAGTATTTGTCTAAGTATTATATATATCGTTGTCTGAGTACCCCCAACACAAGCCTTCTTGAGCTTACTGTGGGACTTAGTCAATTTGTGTAAGAATGTCCCTAATATAATATTTAAAAAAAAACCAAAGACTGTAACGTTTTGCCGCCGCATTACTGCCACGATTACGACGTTCATTCCGTCATTTATTTTATGAAGGGAATTGACAGGTACAGCGGCTTTAATAGCGACGCCGCAACAGTAACAGCTGAAGTTGTGGACACTAGTTGTATTATTGGACTGTACTCGTAATTAGATGGTTTTACGGTACTTGTCCTTTCATAAACATGGAAATATTAGTATATTTTTGTCTATTGTAGAATCTGAGCTTCTTTTAGGAAAATCATCCCCTATAGGGGTTAAAAAGGGGATGAACGTTTGTATGGGAAACAAGTTTTATTTTAAGCTAGGAACTTAAAACTTCGTAATAAGACATTTTCATAAAATACGAAAAAAGAATTTTCAGCGTTTTTGAACATTCATTCAATAATAGTGTTCAAAAGGGGTTGAAAGTTTGCAACGGGAACGATTTGAGTAAGGACTTGAAATTAGTAGTTAGGAAGATAAAATATTAAAAAGTACGAAAAATAATTTTAGTGGTTTTTAAAGTTCAGTTCCTAATAGAGTTAGAAAGGGGTAAGTGTTTCGGGAAATAAATCCATGCGGACGAAGTCGTGGGCAACGGCTAGTAGAACATAGATATTTTAAATATATCTTTCATTTATTTACCTAAGTTTATTAAGTCCATACCGAAAGGGTGATAATTGAAACTTAATTATTTTACCTGTGTATTACAACTTCATATGCAACACTACAACATTACTCTTTTCAACGTTAGATAGTCTGTGGCACTTCCGACTCAAGCATAAGAATTTTATCGATACGGTTTAGATTAGGGAATGCAATCCCGCATGAAGAATTCAATCCCGGTATTCAGCGGGATTGTCAGTCTCAGTCCCGCGGGATCCCGGTATTTGCGGGATCCCGCAAGTTAGTATACAATTTTATGAATGGGTACTAAATTTGAAGGTTTAAAACAAAAAGTAAACAAAATTTAGAAATTGTATTAATGGCAGTAAACAATAATTTACGAACGAGTGTGAACTGAAGGCTTAATTAACACGAGTTTTTAATTCCTGTACTGTGGCATACACAATATGTTTTTCATCACACTTGTGAGGAAAAAAAGAGGGAAAATAATAAAACCTGCCAAATTTCGGACGTACACTACAGCCCGGGGTCTAAATTTGGGATTTATGGACCGCATCGCCTAGCAAGTGTACCGAAAAAATATATTACAACCCTGGGTCGAAATTTACGATTTACGGACCGCATCGCCTACGTGTACACCTTTTACAAGCAAGTTTGATGAATAGTTATTTATTTAACTTCTTAAAGAATAATTAATTATTAGACATTACGGTATAAAATACGTCCCAGTCCCATAGTCTTATTATTGCTTTACACAACTTGCATCTAGCACTCTGAGAATTTTCCGCCTTCAAAAAATACTTCCACACACATCGTAAGCTTCCTATACTAGGTAATACTGTTGCCAGTACTTGGAAACTCTTTATACACCGTCTCCAACATACTTAACAGTATTTACAAGCAAAAATGTTTATTCATAATATTACTCAATGCACAAGGTAGCAAAAAATAGACAAATTCGGGCGAAATTCTCTTCCGTATCCCTACCCCCTTCCTCTACAGATGCATCTAGGCTCCGTAAAGATTCACCAGTATGCGCGCGTCCGCGCACGTGTTACTTGTAGTAAAACGTAAGAACCATGTCGCTCCACAATCCCGCAAATCCCGCGGGATCCCGCTTAATTTACGAGCGGGATTAATCCCGCAAATTTCATGCGGGATCCCGGTATTGCATTCCCTAGGTTTAGTCAATTATAAAAATTTTAAAAATAGAACTTCATACATTTCGATAAAAATTAGCCTACTTAAACAAGCTGCTGCGTCGCATCTGCTTTGTGATTGGTTGGCCAACAATATTTTTATTTTATGTTGTAGTAGAAACAATTGCTTCAAAATTACGCTTTACTACCCGTGCGAAGCCGGGGGCGGGTCGCCAGTTCCGTATAAAACTTTTCTGTAGGTACCTATATGCTTACACATGCTAATTTTCCGTTGTTAATTGAACACAATAAACAATAAGTACTGTATTATCATAAACAATTTTAATATCTATAAAGTGGCATGTAGTGGGCATGTAATTGAATTGTATCAATTATGATACAATTCGACACGCCGCCATGTTTGATTGACAGTCGGTATATAAGCTGGGATTCATGTGCCACTTGTCAATATCCACGCGTGTGAATACATATCTCCCTTTCACGTGAGTATCATGTTTTTTTATTATCCTATAATACTATTACGAGGGTGACGTCTCCGTATAAACGTAGTCTTTTCCTCTCTGGATGGAATTTAAATTTTTATATTAAAGGAAAAATTTGAAAGATTTACGCTATGCATTATGGAATATAAATTTCTATATTAAAGGAAAAAAATTGCAGAGGTTGCGGGTTCAAGTCCTGCCGGAAGCGTAAGTTTTGAAATATTTTCCTTTTATATAAAAAATGTAGTATCGCTCGCAGACTAATCTACTTGTTAAAAAAAAAAATGGAGTATATATATTTGATTTTTTAACTAAATATAAGAGTATGGGGAGAAGTCGTCCACTTTCCTTTTAACGACCAATATCTTTTTACACATACATATTATGTTTTAAACTCAAGTAGCGCTCTCACGTATATAGTACAGAGAGATGAGAGATGTTCATTTTATAATTGTTTTTTAGATAAGTCCTAGGCACGGTTTATAGGTACCTAATAGCTACCTAGGTGGACATTTTCATAAGGTTTGATGTTAATGGTGGCTAGATTACAAAGTCGATGCAAGGTTAGCTTACGAATACTTAGACCGACACAGTAGTCCAGACTGCAGCTCTGCACCAACTTGAGAAGCCACAGATTATAAAAGAGCCACTATAGACCTCATCGGATTCCTATTAAAATATGATGCCTCCTCTACACTATCGGCGATGATCGTTGATAATATCATCGTCTATCATTGGCAAGATCATCGTGCAAGCATCCACTTGATCGCCTGTACAACGCAACCACCAGGCGATTCCGTTTGATGCGTGCCCAAAAAACCGACAACTCACGGGTTGCAGGCGATCATTGGCGATGATAGATGATGACTGGCGGGGACTATGCCCGACCGAGTATGCCCTCTACACTATCGTGCCCGCCAGTCATCGTCTATCATCGCCGATAGTGTAGAGGAGCCATACGTTTATAATGGCCGTCGACACATTGTGGTCAGGTCTGAGTTCAGTGCGTGGGCTTAGCACAGGAGCGCCGTGACTGTATATCGCGAGCGAGAAAGACTACCTGTATTTTTCTAACTGTATTAATTAGAGAGGGACGTGTAGTCTGGACACTGTCGCGGCTCTCCTGTGCTAATGTACTCTATGTACTCTAATGTGAGTTTTCTTTTTTTAGATAACAATGGCTCGAGGCGTGTTCATTTTCGCGTTCGTGTTCGTGCTGATGGCTGTTATCGCCAGTGTACAAGTACGTATACGCTCTTGTCTTATCGCTGAACAATAGAATATACTGCATACCGCTTTTTCTCGTGTATCGATAGTTTCGTGACTAGATGTAAAGATGAGTATGGCGACTGCAGCTGGTGTTACCTACTATTTTAACGTTAGTGACATTACGATGTTAACTACAGCGGTTTTACTGTAGCGGCATTATTGCGGCGGTGGCGTTAATGTCGCCGCTGTATGTCATTTTTATTGTTCTGATACATAGACATAGTATAGTAGTTATAGACATGAAACCGAGCGACCAGGGGTAAGAGAAAGACATATTCATGTATTGACAGGTTAATGTATGGCAGCATAATCCTTTTTCTCTTTCACTCTTATTTCGATATTTCGCCATCGCCTCCTACCTATGCTGCCATAACCCGACCATGAAAAAAACCCGGTCGGTAATAAGGACAAAGCATGGCACTATTTTCTCTTTCCTCTTATAGGAATCGCAATAAGACTATCTTTCTCTATCAAAGAGTGTCAGGCCCTAGATAAAATGAGTGACGTTCGCCGCCCCATTATCAGGGGTGCGAAGCTCCTCGCTTTTGGCAAACGGCTCCATTCGACTCAGCATTGCTCCGAGCAATTATTAGGGTTGGCAAGCACGCCCTTTGCATGCACGACCACAGGTAAGATAATGACCTGAATTTTGAAAACCCTAGTGCCATATATTAGAAAGGGACATCACGGTTCGACTTTGAACCGCTGTCAAACTTCGGTTTTGTAGGAAGCTTCCTTTCTGTACGGTAGTACTATTATTCGTGCCATTACTACCTATACCGCGATTATGACGTTGAAGCCGTCACTCATTTTATAGTAAATATTATGTAAATATATTTCGTGCTAGAAAAATCTCTATGTCTAGTTATATCGCATCGGGTCGTGCACGATAAAGGCGACCATAATAGATATATACCTACGAACCGAACTGACTAGTATTTTAAATTTGCAGTGTTTGGACTTTAATCCGTAAGTTATTTACATGATATATTTATTTAAACTGTGATTTAACCCTCCCTGCTGCATGCTGAATGCATGATTTTTTATTTTTGGAACCCATTTTTTTCTGTTGAATCTGTGAGCTGTCCAATGCTTTGTATACATTTGGCAACAATAAGGGTTAAGGGTTAAACTTTATTGCACAGATTTACACAAAAATAGTACAAATATGGCGGACTTAACAGGAATAAATCTACTTAATGAAACTTTGCACATACAATGACATGAGGTCTGTAATTAATTTATATAGCTCCAGTTTGTAAAACAAACGAAATACAGCAAAAACAAGTTTTGTATGGAATACTTAAATTCGCTGTATTTTTTTTACTATGGTATCTGAAGCTACATAAACTAATTACAGACATAGATATACCTTATCCTATTGTAAGTCAATCAAGGAGCAATCTAGCTATCCGTTTTAAAATGAGAGCGGAACTACGTTTGTATGGAGAACCGAGCTTGCCGGGGACCTTTATTTTCTGGTTTCATAACAATATGAAACCATAACCGACTGTTTAGTTTGTACTGTTTCAGACCTACGGATGCGCGACCATCTGCCAATGCCAACTTTAGACGTCAGTGGTTAGTGGCCCCCTTTATTACCATCCTTTATGTTATGGAGGCATTCGGATGGCGATGGCAAGCATTGTCATTGTCAGCTGTAACGCTGCTGTAGCGTTGACGCGGGCAACGTCAATCTCCTTGATAAAAATAATGACAAATTGAATGTCATAATCCCGGCAGTTAAAATGACATACTGCGGCTGGTTTACTGTTGTGATATTACTGCTGCGCGCGCTGTGCCTGTCAATGGGGTTGGCAACTGTCAAAGGTTTGCATAGACGGCGCCATCATAGCTTGCCCCTTTTTAGGGTTCCGTACCCAAAGGGTAAAACCGGGACCCTATTAATAAGACTCCGCTGTCCGTCTGTCTGTCTGTCACCAGGCTGTATCTCATGAACCGTGATAACTAGACAGTTGAAATTTTCACAGATGATGTATTTCTATTGCCGCTATAACAACAAATACTAAAAAGTACGGAACCCTCGGTGCGCGAGCCCGACTCGCACTTGGCCGGTTTTTTTCTATGAGATTTGGCCCAGGGCTGGCATCCAGGGCATTAAATTCCATTAAAAAAAAATACACAATTCTAGGGATTGACAGGGAAACCCGTTTCAATGATAGAATTCATAGAATGAGTGACGTTCGCCGCCGCATAACTGCCGCGATTATGACATTCGATTTGTCATTATTTTATCAAGGAGATTGACAATGACTCATTGTCAAGTTGTGCATACAAAGCCTCTCCCTCTAATTTCTTTGCATTAAAATTCTAGCAATAAAAACTAGATAATAATATTACTCGTACATACAATTATGATACTTGAATGTTCATGTCAAAATTCATATTATTTGAGAATGTCGGTTTAAAATAAGGGTAACTTCGATTGTATAGCGGCGGCTAAGTTCGTCTGAAAAGTGGTCTGATAGTTATCATTATCAATGTATCTATGCAGCCAAATATGTGACGTTTTCAACCAAAAGGTACCACATTGTCGCTTGTCGATAAGGATTAATATTGATTTCGAATTGAAGCTATATGGAAATAGCGCCTTATTGACAACCGACAATAAGTACCCTTTTGGTTGAAAATGGCACATATAATGATTCCTACGTAACCATTAATTTTTGCACTGAACATATATTTATGGGGGTCAAATCGGTATCCTAAAGTCATCTATCATATGCTATCATTTGATCAAAATTCTGTATATTAGTCTCCGAAATATAATATTATCTCGGTTCACAGGCTATATTTGAATTCAAGAAATGCCGACGCGTATGCCGACGTTTCTGACCCTGATCCTAACAGCCTCGTGTAAGTGTTGGTACCTAAGGTACCTACAGTCTAAAGCCAACTTACACAACGCACCGTACAGTCAGCAGCAGAAGTTGCTAAGCGGGCGAGGTGTTCAAAATGATCTTGACGCGACTTTATTGTTAAGAGAACAAGAGTGTCAAGGTAATTTAGAACACCTCGCCCGCATAGCAACTTCTGCTGCTTACTGTACAAAAATATGTGACACATTACCCTGCTTGTACGCACCCTTCGTTGTTTGCAAGCAATGTAAGTACTTACTGGTAAATCAGGTACTGCACATATTACCTAGTGCAGTTGACTACCTGACTGCAATAATATTTGACTCAATATTTATTTAATAAGCGTAAAAATGTGTTTGCGCCGTTCGTTGCTTGTAAATACTATGATAACGACTTGTGGTATTTTGTACCAATGTTGCTAGTTAAAAACTTCAACTAGCATCGTTACCACGAGTTTGACACTGACATATTCGCTAGCGAATGCGTAAACTCACAATGCATTGATATTGGTTCAAGTGTCAGTACACTGCGTTTGAGTTGACGTAGTCGCTAGCGTTTAATGTCGCGTAAAACTCGTGGTGAGGGTAAAGGTTTCATATTGATTCTTGGATTTTTCCCTAGTTTTCATAATTTTTCATAATTTTTCAAATCTTTATATTTACAGACAGGGGAAGTAGAATTCGATCCCTTATCCTCCAAGTACCGAGTAAGTTTCAACTCCAATTCCAAGCTAGGATAAAAAAATTGAGGGTAGGTATCACCCCATTAAATTTGTTGATGCCAAAATTAAATTTACTTATAAATGTATTATTACCTTTAACCCTCGTATGCGGCCTGCCATTGAAAAAGTAACCTTGACATTTAGAACATTAGATTTAAATTTCAACGCACGAATCCGTGTCTAAGCATACGAGGGGTTAAGCTTTAAAAAAGTAAATAACAATGTATGAAAATCTGCGGAATCGGCTTATGAACTTCGAAATTCGTAAAGGCTCAAGCCGATTCGCTTTTCAAATACTTATTCTATTTTGACAGATATAAACGGAACGCCTAGGAGGGAGTAGCGACTATAGGAGCCAGTTTCCACGTGGAATAAAAACTGTTTTCTACAGAATACACACTTTGTTTTATTTTCTAATTATCTTTACACACTACACTACACTACACTTTTTATATTATCGTATATGGCAAAGTGAAAGCTTATTACATTCCACAAAAAAAACGATGTCCCTAAAACGAAGCCATCTCATAGAAATATGGCTCAGAAGTCAATAACTTCAATAAGAGAATATTACTACTTGGTACTCGTACAAACCATATTAATATTAGCATCTAATACTCGTAAGTATAGTTGTTCAAGCAAATATTGTCAGTAGAAAAGGCGGCAAATTTAAAAAATGTAGGCGCGAAAGGTTATAGTCCCATAGAAAATTTGAATTTCGCGCCTTTTTCTACTGACAAAATTTGCTTGACCAACTATAGTAACAATATCAGTTTTATTATAATCTTAATCACCTATGCAAACAAACAATGAAGCTTCCTGCCAAAATGTTTTATCAGTACGATGTTATCTTAATCCTTTAGAGAGCGTGAGGCTTAGATTATACTGGATGCTTTTGCAACAAGGGGCCAAGGGGCTTAAAAAACCATAGACCAATATAATAATCAACTGTCAACACATTGTCGCACCGAATGCCAATCCTGAGTGCGTATCCGACCTGCAATTTTGTTTACGCTCCGTAGCAAACGAAACGAAACTCACTGTCGCACTAATATGGAACAGTGATAGAGAGAGATGACTACAATACGCTACGGAGCATCAACGATTGAACGATTGGCACGTTGGCTACGCGGCCAGATGTGGTTCGATAACGCTGCGTCTTAGGTAAGCGAACAACTCGCGAACGCGAAACGAAGCGGTGCGGCGCGGCGAGCCCACGGCGTTCGCGTTCGCAACAAGATCGCCCAAGTAGAACACGTCTATTCAAAGAATTGATTCACCCCGCGCCGCATCACTTCGTTTCGCGTTCGCGTGTTGTTTGCCTACGTAGTACGTAGGCGAACGACACGCAGAAGGTGAAATTATGACGTATAAATAACACTTGCGTATGCTATCAAAATCGTTGCAAACTTTTCTTGGTCTAACTTTAGTTGTTTGTGAAGTTGGTTTTTCTTTTTTTAGGGTGTCGTACCTCAAAAGGAAAAAACGTAACTTATAGGATCATTTTGTTTTCCGTCCATCTGTCCGTCTGTCCGTCCGTGCGTCCGTCTGTCCGTCTGTCTGTCTGTCTGTCTGTCTGTCTGTCTGTCTGTCTGTCTGTCTGTCTGTCTGTCTGTCAAGACCCTTTATCTCGGGAACGCGTGGAGGTATCGAATTGAAATTTAAACCACATACATTTCTAAGTTAACGTAAAAACAAGACGCATAAAACGTATATATCGACACTCTCAGAGGAATCAAAATTGGTAGGGTACTTCCCGTTGACCTAGAACTATGAAATTTGGCAAGTAATATCATCTTACACTTCAAATACAGGGAAAAATCTGAAAACTGTATACTTAAAAAAAATTGTTAAATTTGTACGAAACCCTCGGTGTGCGAGTCCGACTCGCACCTGGCCGGTTTTTTAATGTTGTTTATCAATTTTTTATCCAAGTTTTGTTATGAGTGACGCAGCATTTTACAGGACACGTTCCTCTAAGCCCATAGTCATGTCACGAAACAGTTTTGGGCTTCGGGTACGTTTACAAATCCATCAAGATTTGAGGAGTTCCCTTAATTACTCATGGATCCCATCATCAAAACTGGATTTGACAAAAATAAGGCCAACATGGAACATTATATGCACCTACTTTTGAACAACAAAACTTGTAAGTATTAATTTGTGCGTTTATTTAAAAAGTTTTAGACAAAAACTGTTTACAATGAGTAGGAGAACTGATGCTTTTTATTTAAGCCCCAAAATAACAAGCACTCTGTACCTAACACGCACGTCACTTGATTATCTTCGGCTTTTAGGTGATTCAGCGTTTTCGCCGTTAATGTAATTAATGAATAGGTTACAACCTACTCGTAAATTGATATATTTCAGAATTTGTTGCATAAACATGAGCTACTAAGATAATTAGTTAAAAACCAAAAGAAAAAACAAATTGCTGTTTCATATAATTTTTTCAGATGTTTATTTAGCATGTTTTCTATGAATAAATGTAAATCTTAACTGTATAAATAATTCTTTGGCATTAAATTAATATTGTGTTATATAGCTAGAGGCCCTTTTTATATTATTTCATAATTTTTGATGAACATACATGGGGGTCAAATCGGTATCTTTCATCGTCATATAATTGGCTTTTGTTTGATCCGTACTGAACTTAGAAGATATAACCAAACAGAGACGCCTTGTCTGTAATTTTCTATACAAAACAGTGCCGATTTTTGCGGGGGAGGGGAACGTCAAATGTAAACGTAACGTAAAAATAGCCATGTCCGATTACGTCAGTCCATACATTGTGTATGACCATTGGCCGCCTATTTTCGACAGAGGGGAACGCCTGTTAATGGCTACTCCGTTTGGTTATATCCTCTAAGGTACTGAACAAAAAACCACGGGGCTTTGTCCATGATTTCTTAAGATGCATGTGTGAGGTGCGCAATAAAGAGCATAGTATTGTATGCATCCACACCGCAGTTAAGTACTTACTTTTTGTAGACCGTTTCCAAGGGTTATTGCTAAATTAGGTATCTCTGTACGCGAACGCCACCACGAAAGTTACTTAAAATAGTTAAAATTACCGTGCTGCCCAGTGTTGCTCCACAAAACTTAAGTGGTGTATGCACCATTAACACAAAATTGAAAACCTCCAGTATCATGGCACAAAAATTGTTGGTCATTTCTGTCCACACTCTACTGCATAAATTATGAAAATCAGTTATGTAAATCACTTTAACATTTAATGGTATGTAAATTGAATTAATTGAATTATCATATTGCGTTTTCGTGGAGCGTACGTCATTTCAATTAGCTTTTCGGCTTTCATGGAGTGTGTTTACGTTCACATAGGTAATTCATTAATGGATGTATGACTAACTGGCTTCAGATATCATAGTTAAAAAAATACAGCGAATTTAAGTTTTTCATACAAAACTTGTTTTGCTCTATTTCGTTTGTTTTATAAACTGGAGCTATAGTGGATTGGCGAAACATCAGGCTTTAGGTTACTTTTCGCTCATGTCGTCGCATATATGGACATATTTGGTATCAGTGCATTCAGTGTGATGTCCTGAACACAAATATATGAGATGACAAGCGCGAAAGTGGTGGGGGTAGTTGCTGTGACGTCAAAAAGTCGGCAGTACAAAGTTTTTTACTTTATTTTTTTAATCATACCATGTGGGGTATCAAATGATAGGGCTTTGTGAGTAGATCACAAATATATAACATACTGTATCATTTTTACTACTTCATCTAACAAATTATTAGAAAACGTTCAAAAATTTCACAATCCACAATTGATTTTGAACTGCTCTACATTGCAAGTGACTGAATGGATCATTCCAAAATACATACCAAGTGACTGCGAATATCCTCTATATAACGTTAAAAAATTATTAACTAGATATAGCCAAAAATAAGAAAAGTACATCAAGTTGAAAAAAGTATAATTTTCTGTAACATTAAACTGCAACTATTATTAAAACAAACAAAAAACCAGACTATTTACATATATTTTTGAAATGGTCTTTTCACTAGCTTTCATTTGATACCCATATTGCTATAGTAAGAAAAAAAACATACCTAAAAGCTATTTATGCATGCCAAGTTTCGTGCTTTCTGCCGGACAGGACCATAATTGAGGCTAGGAAGCCGCACTAAAATAACTGACGGGCTTTTAACTATTATTTCTGACAGTGTTATGAGGTCTAAGTTTAAATTGGTCGGTGGCCTAAGATAGCCTTTTGGTGGGTCAAGTCACTCACGCACGAAACTTGGCATGCATAAATAGCTTTTAGGTTTATAACTATAAGAATAGCACTAACATACACACTACATACTAGCCCACTGACCTATAATTGAGTGAATTATAGGTCAGTGGGCTAGTATGTTAGTGTCTAGACCTAATCCAAGGCCCTTCGGGTCAAAATAGAAATAGTTTGTTTGGTGTAAACTATGAAGCAGCTGTATTATCTATATACAACTTATTCTAAGAAAATACATAACACCAAAATTGATACGTCTGGCTCCTTATTCTGGGCATACTAATCAGGAAATCCCAATTTGGGACAAAAATGTATACCTTTTCTAAACGTTTTCATAATTCAGGGAAACGTTTTTGAACACATGTACGGTCATACGGTGATATTGCGCTTATATTTAAGGGTCGGAACGCGCGTGTAATATCTCCGGTGTTGCAGGCGTCCATAGTCTACGGTAACTGCTTACCATCAGGCGGGCCGTATGCTTGATTGCCACCGACGTGGTATAAAATATATATAATAATATTGCAAAGAATTGCACTCTATCTATTCGCCAAATTTTATCGAAATTTGACGAACAAAAACGACAACAGTATTAATAAAAGTCAGCTCATTTGGTTGGTTAGGTACCAGTTGCCAGTAGTTACCAATTTCATTTGAAATTAAAGCAAATTTTACCGCATTACATTCTAGTACTCAGTGGAAAATTGCCCTTTTATCTTGATTGGAAAACTGACCTTTTGGAAAGCCACTTGATCGTTACTCGTGGTATGATACAGACTTAAGAATTATACACCGTGGGCTGGTAAAACCCGAAAGATTATGAAGGTTTCTCGCGCACCGAGGGTTCCGTACAAGCTTTAAATTTTCTCATGTAACTATAATGACGAAAGACTTGACCAGAAGCACAATAGGCTATTTGACTAATTTTTGAAAATGGTTTTAATTTATTGTTTATGACTTAATAATTACACTACATTGATATTTCCGTGAAATTTCCTGTATTAAATATATAAAAAAAAACAATGTTAAAGTTTATTTATTTTGAACGCGCCTTAAACGCTGTTTTTGCAAAGGGGCTAATCACGTGACACGTGTGACATCACGCGCAAGTAAACTCAGTCAATGACCTTAGTTAATCTTATGGTTTATGTGCATTGAATTCATTACTTCACTGTGAAATGGTATATAAATGGTGTATAGTGCCGCAATGTTCAAGTACGACTATAAAAAATCCAGACAAATCGTTTGTTTCCATTCCAACGAATCCCAAAAAAAGAAAAATGTGCTTAAAACTAGCGCGAAGAGACCCAAAGAGCATTTTAGCGCATACAAATGTTTTTATGTGTGAAGACCACTTCGATGTAAGTAATATTTAACTATAAATAAATATGGTAATTAAAGCAGCGGATTTTGTTATTTAACGAAACAAAATCTAGGTATTTAATGTATTACTACATAACCTCATAACATAGCTCTTTCAGCATTAGTAGGTCGTTAGTAGCATACTTTTTCTTTCAAACTAAAGTGCAGTATGGATGGAGATACTATTCTCGTCATCGTATTCTATATTATATCGTCGTTGTATTCGTATCATCGAAATCGAAATGTTCGTACATAAACAATTTCTACGTATACTCACACAGCTGTTTTTACATTTCTAAGTTCCGCAGCATAGTAATCCGGATTATCTTTAAAGAAAAGTGCAACCATTAATGCGTCTATGTCTGGTAGGTTGCCGCTATCAGCTTTCACATATTTCGGCTCCATTTTGAGATTCTTATGAATATTGTGCTACTGGATATACGGATAAATCGGAATATATGAAAAAACTGTGGAACAATAACTAAAATTAACTTAATCAAATAAAACTGCTAAAACACTCAAGACAATCAAGAATGTTTACCCGCGTGTGACGTCATCCGAGCGTTGACCAATCACAGAGCGTTCACGTCCCTGATGAAATTTCAAAAAATATTAAATTTTCTTTCGTTTTTTTTCCAAAAAATAAACATAATTTACATTCAAATATAGTGAAATATACTTCATTAGTTTATTATCTTTCAGGATGACAGCAATTCGTTATATATTTTTAATGTTGTCAAATACCCTATTGTAATGGCTAAGCATAATTGTTTACAGCGCCCTCTATCGGCAAATCGGCTAACTAATTTGCGCGACCTGTATGTATGTTGGTTTTTCAGGGATAATTCTTTATCATGTGAACCGAATTCGTTGGTAAACTTCGGAGATAAGGGGGGGAATGGTATTTTTTTTTTCACATTTTCCTTTATAACTTCAATTTTTGCACTACGAAAAAAAATGCTTTGTAATGTTCAATTTGAGCTCTTTCAAATGAGATCCCACCCCACTTGTCCTGGTAACTAGTTTGAAATTTTGCCCTCTCTTTAAATTGGGTATTTTCCAAAATTAATAAACATAATTTTAAGGGTTCCGTACCCAAAGAGTAAAAACGGAACCCTATTACTAAGACTCCGCTGTCCGTCTGTCCGCCTGTCTGTCACCAGGCTGTATCTCATGAACCGTGATAGCTAGGCAGTTGAAATTTTCACAGATGATGTATTTCTGTTGCCGCTATAACAACAAATACTAAAAAGTACGGAACCCTCGGTGAGTGAGTCCGACTCGCACTTGGCCAGTTTTTAAAAATACACTTCCAAGATGTCTGGTTTAAGCGTTGTTCATAACTGTTCTAAATTTCAAATCGACAGCTTAAGTAGTTCTCTAGATATTTAGCAATGTGACAGACAGACGGACGGACAGAGTCGCACCATAAGGGTTCCTTTTGTACCTTTTTGGTACGGAACCCTAAAAACACACAATTATAGCTGCGACGCAGTTCGCAGCCCCGCAGAGTCAGGGAGCCGACCGCGGAACCGCCGCCTACTTGACACCCTTCGGCCAAAACTCCTCCTTCAGTCGCTAGATGTTCAGTTGGAACTACTTGGAACGCTCACCGCAAAATAATTAAAATTCACATTATGTCGAGGTTCCGTCTAACCTAACTTTGCACCGACTGGAACCGAACAAAGGGAGGAAGTGTGTAAGTGTTATAGAAATTACACATTTATGGTGACATTGTCACACTTTGTCATTGAAAATGCCGAGCAGAACTACCTACCGCTACTACTACCGCTACTACTACCGTTTTTGTGCTCACCAGTTGGCACCACTGTAGATGTACCTAGGTCCAGAAAAACAGATTTTTAAAATCAATACTTTCTAATATACACAAAGGTATTTTAACGTCTAAATGTGTCATTTTCTTGTCAACCTGTTTTATGTCATATATTTTAGTTGGCACTTTCTTTACACCACTAACATTTATTGAGATATATCTATTGTTTACCATGATTAATCAAAGATTGACAAAGATTTACCACAATTATGAATAAGGAGTGAAAATTCCCTATAAAAAAGCTTGAAACCCCCAAAGACCTCCATCTACACTAGCCGGCAACGCCCCTAGCGGCATCTAGCGGCGAAATTAAACGCGGTTGCCCTCATTAGCTTGGTTAGATTTGAATAACACCTAAAGTATTTGGCGTTTTAGGCCAGTGTGTATCTCCAGCATTATGCGCCCGGCGATTAATTCGGATAGCCCGATCGATTCCGAAGGATCTCGAGGATAAAATATAAATCGAGCGGCTCATGTTTCATAAGCCTTAAACCAAGGGCTTACCTATATAATGATTAATGTGGATCCGAATAACCCGACTTTAATGATAGATTCTGATCCTTAATTTGTGTAAAAGAGTTATACACGGTGGGTAAAAAACATATTCATACATTATGGTTGGTCCCAACCTCCCTGGGAATGGGAATGCACTTATTTTTAGCCACCGTGTATATGTATACATAGTATAGGCCTTGATAAAAACAAAAATAAAATGGCCACGTGCGAGTCGGACTCGCGCAAGGTTTCCTTACCATTACGCAGAAAACGGCAAAAAATCACGTTTATTGTATGGGACCCCAAAAATATTTATTTTATTCTGTTTTTTCGTATTTGTTGTTATAGCGCCAACAGAAATACATCATCCGTGAAAATTCATCAACGGTTCATGAGATACAGCCTGGTGACAGACGGCCGGAGAACGGACGGACAGCGGTCTTAATAATAGGGTCCGCTTTTGGTACGGAACCCTAAAAACGGTATAATAATAACTTTTTTGAAACATACTGCTTCCTTTTATGTGAATCTTCTTTACTACCTATAATTAACTTTTGGGCCTCTGGGGTTTCAATGTTACGAGTAGGTACAGCGAGCTGCAAAATTGAATGGGTACATTAATACATTATGAATGGTATTAATTGATAAATGGCCAGCTGGGTGTACGTTAGAACTGCTGATAGTTTGACATTCAAAAGTGCATCGATTGTAATGAAGTGAAAATGGAGCGTGAGATGCACGCATTGTGCGCCAATCACACAGACGATCGTCGCCGTCGTATCAAAACCAGTTTAAAACCATAGCCATATTTTAAATCAGAATGGAGACCACATTTTTACATACAACCGAACTTTTCGAGGAAGCCTAAAAATACAAGGGCCTGACACTCTTTGATAGAGAAAGATAGTCTTATTGCGATTCCTTTAAGAGTAAAGAGAAAATAGTGCCATGCTTTTGTCCTTATCACCGACCGGGTGGCATCATAGGTAGGAGGCGATGGCGAAATACCGAAATTTATTAAAGAGAAAAAATCCTATGCTGCCCAAATTTTATATGAATATTCTTTCACTTACCCCGGGCGCTCGTTTGCGCCTCTATATATAACTACTTGTATATACTATGTCTATAATGTAGACCAACAACAACAGTCCCGAAAAACACGGTTAGGTTCGTGTGACTTAACTAAAACAAAACTTTAAGGGTCCCCGGCAAGCCCGGTTCTCCATACAAATTACAAACGTAGTTACGCTCTCATTTTAAAACGAGTAGCCAGTTTGCTCTGAAACTTTGTACTTACAATAGGATGAAGTATATCTATGTCTGTAATTAGTTTATATAGCTTCAGATACCATAGTTAAAAAAATACAGCGAATTTAAGCTTTTCATACAAAACTTGTTTTGGCTCCTTTTCGTTTGTTTTATAAACTAGAGCTATATAAACTAATTGCAGACCTAGATATACCTCATGTCATTGTATGTGCAAAGTTTCATTACAATCGAACACGTAGCTTTAAAATGAAATGAAACTCCGCTTGTATGGGACGGTGAAATTCGGCCGAGCTTGCCGGGGACTTAATCGCATGTAAAAAAGGAAAAACGCTTGAAAATTAATTCCTTAATTATGTTAGTTAAAACGTGAAAGTGTACAACAGGTTTCTAAATGCCGAATGCCTTGAGAAAACCACGGCATAAACTAACTGACCTTGCTCCTGCCTAGCTCCGACCTTGGCCTGTTTTGGAAACCGCACAGTAGGTAAATGGCCGCGGACGCCTCGACCCCTTTTGAAACATTAATATCGAGCCGCGGAATTTGGCCACTTGAACGATTCCAAATGCTTGCAGTTTGTTGCTTCATGACAACCAATACAAGAGTCAATTTTCTGTTGAATAAATCTTTCTGCCAAGATAACTGCATCATCTGCAAGGCATTTGAAATGACAACTTGTGGAAATGTCATCAATAATGTCAAATTTCGATGAAAAGATGACCCCTTCACTTTGCTCCAAGCTCCAAAGAGTAAAGTTATTCTTTTTTTTGTAACTTTTGCGTCACTAACGTAGCTACTTATTTTTTAAGGTCGAAACACACCATCGCACCGCACCGCGACCTTGGAGCAGTCCTAGGAATAGGTAGTACTGGCGTGGGCTTCCACACTATTGCACCGAACCATCAAAACCGTCCCTCCATGAAACCGTCCATGAACCGTCCATGAAAAAAAAATGAAAAACATGGAAATATGGGACACTTGGCAACACTGGCGCACGTGTGCGGCAGTCTGTAAGGTAGGATCGCACCGTTTTGACGGTTCGGGGCGATAGTGTGGTGCAAAGAGTAGTATTATTGGTGTGGTGAAAGCCCAATTCCTAGAACTGCTCCAAGGTCGCGGTGCGGTGCGATGGTGTGTTATGACCTTTAGCCTATGGCTGGCAATAAATACTAGCTAATAAAACTAATTTGAATGCTAATATTCTTTCTCCTGTCTTCAAAATTCATATTTTATAAAGAGAACAACGCTATTTCAATTCTGTATGTCACGACAAGACAAGAATTTTGTACTTAATTTACCTACACATTTAAATTAAATCCTAATGTAAATCGGCAAAATGAGCACTCCGGCTGAAGAGACTTTTGTCGACGCCGCCAAAGACCTGGATGACACCTGTACGCCGACCGGCAAGGCGCTGACTCAGTTCCTACGGAAGAAAAGAAATGGAGCTAAGCTTATGGATATATTAATGCATTTGAAGCGGGAGTTCCACAATACCAGTATAGCTCCACTTATTACGTGTAACGTGGCCAGATGTATAGAGGCTGGAACGAATTATGGGTTTTTAGAGAGGAAAGGTTCGCGGTTTTGTGTGAGCAGGAATACTAGGCCAAGAGATGAGGATGAAATGAGTGCTCGTAGAGCAGAGGAGCAGAAGGAGCCGGAAGATGTGCAATCGCAGCCGTCTGACAGATGCCGCCGACGCCGACGCCGGCGCCGACGCCGACGCCGCGGACGCCGCCGACGCCGCCGCCGCTCCTGTCGGTGTCCGCGCCGCTGATTTCGATGTTTTTGTGTTTGTTTTGTATTGTATTATTTTATCAATAAAATGTATATCAAATTTAGGTGTGCTTGTTAGAGCAAAATTAATAATTATGGCAACCTTCAGAAGCACGAACCAGGACGAAATAAGTATATATTATATTGCGTATGTATTTTAATGTACGATTCCCACCGACCGGCTGGAGTCAGGCCGCCCCGGAGCGCATTTTCAATGTGCCTGCATTATTATGTATGGCAGAAGCGACGGAGTCCGACCGGCTTTCGGCCGTAAATGTGAAATGCGTGCCGACACCGCCCGTCCGGTGGGAATCGTACCTACTTTTTAGACAAAAATATAGCTAGAAGGGTTGTTTCCATTCTTTACTATTTTTTTATTTTAAGCCATTTAGAATGTATCGTGTAATGGGGTTGGCAACTGTCAAAGGTTTGCAGAGATGGCGCCATCATAGCTTGCCCCTTTATCTATGAGATTTGGCACAATTTTGACACAATTCTAGGGATCATAAACATAATATACAACCTAGGGATCTAGGGATTGACAGGGCAAGCTATGCTGGCGCCATCTGCTAATTATTTCGACCGGCCAACCCACAGACCTGAAATTTATGCAGTTCTGTGGGCCAACCCCATTGTATGAAAAACTTTTATCAAACGAGGTATCAATACCTAGTTTATATTCTCACCGCATGAAATACGGTAAGTTATAGATTTGTTAAGGGGCTTGTAAACGGGCAATACTTTTACTGCAATATGTGGCCGACAACTATTGGTGTCTTTCTCTAACATGTGAGTAAGAGAGGGACACCAATAGTTGCCGGCCACATCATACTGCAGCATGACAATATGGCCCATACCTTTAGGAACATAATGTTGAATTCTCAAAATGTTGGATTCTCAAAATGTTGAATCTAAAAATGTTGAATTCTCAGAATGTTAATTCCCAAAATGTTGGATTCCCAAAAATGTTGAATCTCAAAATGTTGAATTTTCAAAATGTTGAATTCTCAAAATGTTGAATTCTCAAAATGTTGGATTCCCATAATGTTGCATCTCAAAATGTTGAATTCTCAACCCGCTTATCGCTTGGCGGGGCTCCTATTTCTGGGCGGTTTGCCCTTCGGGCATCAGAAGCTACCTAACGAACCTAACCTACCTACCTATTGAGTGAAATCCGTGAAAACATTACACTTTGGGGAAAAAAGCGTAGGTAGGTTAGGTTTGTTAGGTAGCTTTTTAAATTGTTAATTCTTTCATTGATATGTGTTAAAATTGTTGAATATCAAACGGTGTCGCCATCTACACGAGTACAGACCAAAGGTATGGCGCCATCTATTCGAGCATCGAGCATATATAATTAGGTAGTTAAGAGATTGTACCTACTAAATAACAACATTATATAATCATTTAAAACACTTTTATTTATCACAATCTAAAATACGAAAAGTAGGTTTGCAAGTTGTTGTTTACATCTAGACTTTTAGATTTGTAGGCTTCTAATCTAGTGGTAAAGTAACGTTTACTTAACCATTTCGTTATTATCATTTCCATAACGCAGCGTACTACGTAGGCGAACAACACGCGAACGCGAAGTGAAGCGCTTTGATACCTATAGAAGTGTCCTACGTGGGCGATCTCGTTGCGAACGCGAACGCCGTGGGCCCGCCCGCGCCGCTTCGCTTCGCGTCGCGAGTTGTTCGCTTACGTAAGACGCAGACACGTCTATTATATCCACAGGAATTATAAAATATTAGATTGTACAACAAGGGCATATAGTCGAGGATTAAAAATTATGCTTGAGTTATACACTGCTTTTCACTTCGATTGTGAGTATACACACAATATTTTAGGTTATTCTACCATATTTATTCAAGACTAAAGAAAATTGTAGAGCTCCGTCAGCGCCGGCAGGGCTGGCAGTTTATATGGCAGATTTTGGACTTTATTGCTAAGACAATAAGGGTCGTAATAGATGTTTTTTACTTTATGCTCTAAAACATAATAAGCAACTTTATGTCGTCTACGCACGACTTAAAGTTGAACTTTACGAGCATGAGAAGTGAAAAAGCTATTTTAAAACAAGATGGGCCATTATTTTAGTTACATGGCTAGTCATCGGTCGAGATCCGCTCAAGAATCCAGGTGGTGTAGGAGTACACGCGTGTGTACACGTCGGGGTAGCCGCGTGCGCACGGCATGCCCCATGACACCACCCCCACAACCCGCCCCCCTTCCACTAAAGGGCCCCCGCTGTCACCCTGAAATTAGAAAAATAGTTTATTAATTTTACTATTTTTTAAACAATTCCCTTCGACCTGAGTAACGGTAAATTTACTGCCAACTATCGACACACGATTAAAAGTAAAAAAAAAATTTTTTTTTTAAATGTATATATGTACAATAAATTATTTTTTATTTGTATTTATTATTTTTATATGATTTTGACCCAAGTTCTTTCACTGATATGTGTTAAAATTATTAAATAACAAACGAAACCGTCAACGCCATCTAGCCGAGAATAGGCCAAAGGTTGGTATTGGTGGTATCTGTGCGAGAATCAAATTTTCTTGATTTCCAAGGCACGTTTTTTGCTTAGACTTTATTCGTCTTATACGGAGTTATATAGCTATTCTTAGCCCTTTCCCGATTCACCGGATTCTTGTTTCGCCGGATTCCTAGTACGTCACAATCCGAGTATACGAGAATCCGACGAAACAAGAATCCGGCGAATCGGGAACTAACCCTTCAAAGTACAAGCGAGATACACTGCCAATGATATCAATATGAGATCAATTCGTAAATTTCGAATGCCACCCTACTCGTCTTAGCAAAGTTACACTAAGTCAGTTCAAATCCGCTTAGTTAGATGCTTTCAGGTCATGTTGAAACTCACGAAGGTAAATACGGTATAGAACTTTGTCGCTTTAACATCCACATGAGGCACTATATGAATTCATCGAGAGACTTAGAGCGGTAAGAGAATAAATTAGCACAAAGTTGGAGTTCGAGCTGTGTACATAGTGCTGCCAAGTGTCCTTTCATAAATACTGGCAGGTACATATTTTATAGATGAAGCACAGATCACGAGATGAAAATGAAATATAGAGTGGTGTTTCAAAATAGGAGCTTCATAGAAGGAGTCCATGGGCATACCAACATAGTGCCAGGCGTGACTCACTCCGCGATTTCGTCGCGCCGCTACAAGTACATGCGGTCGCCCCCAGTTCTGAGGTCTAGCCATAGTAATTGCCGCGCACCGCTACGAAACGGAGGCCTGTTCGCGCATGCGCCACCTAGCGGTCATATCTGTCGTAATAGACGCGTTTTGTTAGAGAGTGAATATTCTTACCTAGTACTATTATTTATTCTGTGATAGTGCGTCAGTTTGCCACCCAAATGCTATTGAGTATAATTTGCACTGCGTAGCGTTCTTTTATTGCCGGAAAAACCTCGATATGAAGGACATTTCATAGTTCATTTCGCCGCCTATAGGTGCTCGAGGAGCGGGGGCTGGAGGAGCAGAGGCATAACCAAGATGCCAGTTATCTTATCTCTATCAGTCTTCCATATTAGTGCGACAGCGAGTACTCTAACAGGTCAGTTTACTGAACGGCGTCAAGAACTTCCTTGAGTGTACTTGCCATCAGGTTTGACCACGACTCACCGGTTTGACACTTTTTGATGATTTCATCACCTCGGCTGCTCCAACATACATACATATATTATATCTAATAGGTATAAACTGAGGCACATCTTGATATTACTTACAAGGCAAGCTTCCTCACCAGCCTGTGTCAGGGAACATATCTGGGACTCGAACACCGGGTTGATGCTGATCGTTTCAAAACCGCGAAGAAGACTGCGAAGAACGTCTGTTCTTCGCAGTCTTGTACGCTCAACGCGGTCAGGTTGATCACGTATCTGGTATAAACCGGCCGTTCCAACATATAGGTACATACGAGTACATATATCTAATATACACTGTGAAGTGGAGAAGGCACATCTTAATATTACTTACACGGCAACCTCCTTCACCAGCCTGAGTCAGGGAACATATCTGGGACTCAAACACCGGGTTCATGCTGAACAAACGCTATTGGCTGTCTTATAGTACGCTCAACGCAGTCAGGTTGATAACATACCTGATATAAACTGTGAAGAGTACATCCTAACATTACTTACATGGCAAGCTCCCTCACCAGCTTGAGTCAGGGAGCATATCTGGGACTCAAACACCGGGTTGATGCTGGACAAACGCTCTTGGCAGTCTTGTACGCTCAACGCGGTCAGGTTGATTATCTGAAGGTGGTCAGGAAGATTGCCTGGATACTGGCGAAAAAGAAAATAGTTATTTGTTATACAAGGGTGCACAGTTGTATTTTACCCGTGAGTGTGGAATTGAAACACAAGCAAGCGAAAGGATTCTATAGTTGAACCACGAGCGAAGCGTGTGGTTCTTAAATAGAATCCTGAGCGTAGCAAGTGTTTCAACACACGAGAAGTAAAATACATTTGCACCCGTCACTATAGCGAGGAAAGTGCAACATCCACAGGCGTTAGATTGTCTTCATCACTGGAATCACTCATTTTTTTACGATAATACGATATTATAACAGAAAACTCTGGAAGTTGTGTATTTTTACGTGTCGGAGTCGGTTAGAAAATTTTTGTTGACAATTTTGACATTTCTGGCGATGCGTTTTGAAATTACATCGACTCAACTTGTGCGTTCAGAATTACATTCAATATCATTTAAAAAAACAAATGTTTCTTATGGAATTTAAGGTTTATGACTTAAAATAATTAAATAAAGCTAAATTTGGTATTTTATATTAAATTTTCAAACCATTTATTTATGATAATTAATATCGAACGAACCATTATTATGAGCGTTTTACGTTTTGTTATTTGCCAAAAGCTACTTAAACATGCTCCATCCAAGGTCAAATTACTTTCCCCACTAGTGGATTAAATGCGTTTTTCCCCGCTTGTTTTAAAGGATAAAAGACGGCTTTCCGAGCTAGTGAGGGGAAAAATATATTTTAGCATTGAGGGACCGATTCACAAAGTGGTGTGAAGCAGCAGTTATAAATTATTCTCAAGGAACCGGTCATCAAATCGTGGCCGTGGCTTGATGACTGTCGGACTAACTAGAATGCATATTCTTGGTGAAACTGTAAACGTTAAAATTAAATTGCATTTTGTATTCCTTTAACACAACCTTTGGACAGAAACGGCTTTGGACAGAGTAGCATGGCGGTCTTTGGTGTCGGAGGCCAAGATCCACTTCGGGTCTCACGCCACCGGCAGTAACTGCAGTAAGTAAGTATATATTCCTTTAATATAGGTTCTAGTTAATTTATTTGTTTCATTTTTTCCATTTTATTTTCTCGAAGTAAAAGGTTTTTCCCGTATGCGTAATATTAAGATCCATTTTTAGGGTTTCGTACCCAAAGGGTAAAAACGTGACCCTATTACTAAGACTCCGCTGTCCGTCCGTCCGTCCGTCCGCCTGTCACCAGGCTGTATCTCATGAACCGTGATAGTTAGACAGTTGAAATTTTCACAGATGATGTATTTCTGTTGCCGCTATAACAATAAATACTTAAAACAGAATAAAATTAATGGGCTCCCACACAACAAACGTGATTTTTTGCCAATTTTTGCGTAATGGTTCGGAAACCTACGTGCGCGAGTCCGACTTGCAGTTATTTGATTAACTGATGTAAAACGATCAAAAAAGCTAAACAAAACATGTTGAACTACCGTTGAAACAGTTACAGATATTTTTCAGTACGTTCAAATTCGTGTACTTTTAATACGTAATGTAATATTAACGATAAAAAAAACATAATCTACATCACACAGCTTTTACCTAATTAAACTCTTGTCTGTGTATGATAAGATGATAAGGATCCTGACCGAATCTTTTAGCATTTTTAGGGTTCCGTACCTCAAAAGGAAAAAAACGGAACCCTTATAGGATCACTCGTGCGTCTGTCTGTCTGTCCGTCTGTCTGTCTGTCTGTCTGTCCGTCTGTCACAGCCTATTTTCTTCGAAACTACTGGACCAATTAATTTGAAATTTGGGACTCATATGTAAGTTTGTGACCCAAAGATGGACATGTAACGTAAACAAATTAATTTTACCCACGGGGGCCACTTTTGGGGGTAAATGAGAAAATTAAAAAATTAAGTTTGTCAAACTATATCGTGTTACATATCAAATGAAAGAGCTCATTGTTAGAATCTCAAATATATTTCTTTTATAATTTTAAGATAAATAGTTTAGAAGTTATCCAAGAAAATAGGCAAAAAAATGACCACCCCCCCCCCTTTATCTCCGAAATTACTGGTTCAAAAATTTTGAAAAAAATACACAAGACATCTTTACCTATAGATCACAGGAAAACCTATTAGAAATGTGCAGTCAAGCGTGAGTCGGACTCAATTACTTAGTTTTTGATCCGACACCTACGGGTTTTTTAAAGACATTTCACATAAAAATACATTGTTTAAATTGTGTAATGTACGGAACCCTTGGAACGCGAGTCCGACTCGCACTTGGCCGGTTTTTTTTTCGACTTTTGTATTGCTTTAGTGCAATGGCTCCCATATTGACATTTGATCCTAAAAACAAATCTGATCGACTGATACTTTTATTATCTAGCCTATTACTAGCACAATAAACGACATATAGGACAATACACGACAATGACTTACTGCGATCCGGCCCCAGCCGCTCAGGGACAGAGGCGCTCCGTCTTCAGTGTCGGAGTCCGGCAGTGCGATAGGCTGCACTAAAGCGTTGAACACTATGTCTTTGGACACGTGGATAAGGCTGATGTCTTGCGTGATCACCTTTGGAAAATCGAAAATCAATTTCTGGCAATAATAGGATGCCGTGCCATATGCTTAATGGCAAATAAATGGTCAATCTTCAATTTTTGCTATATATTCATCATTCACGGAGCCCTACAGAGCCATATACATTATCGGGTATCGGATAACTCTTGGAGAAAGGCAACTGCTAGTAAGTGCCCTATGGCATAAGGTCTTCGTTTTTGGTTTAAAATTTATTAAAATATTTACTTCTTTGTGGTCATACCAAGGTCCGGTATCGGAATAGGCAAATAGAAAACGCTCTTAGACTTTATATACACATCCAATTTAATCAATCATAACTATTTCTATCATATCTGTCATATCACTACGTATTTGCCTCACAAACTAGTATCTAGGAGTCACCAACATTAATTAAGAGTCCCAGAGCAAGCTCCGCGAACTTCACCTTCCCATACAAACGGAGTTTTGTTCTCATTTTAAAACTACGTGTTGGATTGTAATGAAACTTTGTTCATAGGTAGTTTATATACCTCCAGTTTATAAAATAAACGACATAGAGTAAAAACTATTTGTATGAAAACCTTAAATTCGCTTTATTTTCTTAACTATGGTATCGGAAGCTACATAAAGTAAACTAATTACTGACTAAATATACCTTATCCTATTAAGTTTCAGAGCAATCTAGCTAGTCGTTCTAAAATGAGAGCGTAATTACGTGTGTATGGAGAACCGAGTTAGCTGGGGACTCATAACAACAGGTGCATCCTAAAACCCCACTGGGGTTTCCTATTGTACTCGACGTTCAATGCACCTCAAACGAGCTCCGTCCTTTGAATCGGATAAATGTTATTATGATTCCTGGAAAATTTATTTCAACAGTTAGCTTAGTAAATACAGTTAAGTGGGGGCGTAAAGCTGAGAAATTAAAAGGAAACAAAAGATTATTATGTCGTGTCGAAATCAGCTTTTTTTGACCTAAGGAACAATCGTGACAAGCAGCATCGCCTGAGAAAAAATGCATATATTTTGCACTTACCCCAGTGTATTTTGGACTAAGTAGATATAAATCCTTTGGAACACTAACCAGGAGGCCTAGTCAAGATGACAATCGTTGAAAGAAAACGTCAATCGAAATTTTAATAATTTATGGAAATTGTCACGTGGCTTTTCGTAGCATCTGTCATCCCCATGTCATCCCAATACATTTTTACTTTTAGTTTGGCATTTATTGTCATATCATCTTGGCTAGGACCCAGATTGACATTTTCGTCGACTTCCGGTTCGATCGCCATCTTGATAGTAGCCTCGTGATTAATTTCTTTGTTTTTTGCTCATTAATATTGTTTAATGTGTAATATTGATAGCTTTATTACACAGTAATCTAATGTGGTAGTGTGCAGTGAATGGAGAATTAATCTCAAAGCGTGTTTAACCACCATTCTGGAGTCAACGGCCGGTAGTCCACGTGCTTCTCGTAAAATCCAGCTATCGGTTTTACGAGACAACTACAACAACCACCGAACAACGTCGTGCTCTAAGAGCATTTGGTATTTCTACCTCTAACCGTGTCTGGCTAGAGCCCTAGAGGCCCATAATTTTATTGTTTACCGTACACTGGCTATGGCCGATGGCCGATATGTTTTAATCAAGAAATATTAATTCGATCCCACGTGGATACCACTTTGACGTTGGCGAAATCATCGACAGTATCGATGGAGCCATACTACCTGAAAAATTGAATTGACATTTTCGTCCACGGAGACCAAGTCCACTGAGTAACGGAAGTCTCCCTTAGTGAGACTCGTTGTGCCCACCACTACTGAGATCAGCCAGCGAGCCGTTCTGAAATAAGGAGGATTTAAAGACAACTAACCTGGCTGTCATAGTTTTCGTGCACGGAGACAAAGTCCACTGAGTAACGGACTCCACCCTTAGTGAGACTCGTTGTGCCCACCACTACTGAGATCAGCCAGTGAGCCGTGCTGAAAAAGGGGAGTGTTATACTCAATACTCAAAGTTTTACTGCATTTAATGTGTACAGAGATTTTGACTAATCTTGAGACTAAGTACAGTATCGATATGAACCCTGCGAGGGCAAATACGGGAGAACTAGGAGTTTACTGTTACACATTCTTTCTTGAGTCCAACTCACGCTTAATCAATTTTATTGTTTGTTACTTTGGACATTGGGTCAGTGTCAGTCATAAGCACCTTTATTCACATCAAGAGTTGTATTTCAATTATATTATTTTATCCACTTAAAACCTTTTTTCACCTTGCTGGGATGCTGGGCGTCTATTAGGGACACAGTATAGAGACCTGAAATCTACTGCAGTGAGCGTCCAACACTTGATGAGAATGTTTCCTCAGCAAAAATGCGAGCCAAATACCTGTAGGGATTCCTGGAGTCCACACCAAGTCCACACACTGCCGTCTCTGTCTCTACTAGGCCCTATGGCTTTTCGTCGAGGCCTATAATCTACATACCTCTCAGTACAATGCGCAGCAGTCAGCACCCACCGCTTGTTGAGAATGCTTCCTCCGCAAACATGCGAGCCAAATACCCGTAGGGACACTTGGTAAGGCACACGGCCCTCGGGCGCATCTTGGCCCCCCACTATGCGCACATTAGGGTTTGGTAGCGAATATCCTGGACAAAAAAAAATCAAATTATAATCGATATTGCATAATGGCAATGCAATTTGATAAGTCGATGAAAAGTTGACAGTACCTAATCGAACGAGCGAGCGAAGCGAAGTTCTTACATTCAACTTGGAACTCACAGCTGGCTAGGGGCACGTCCCGGCATTTCGATATTTTTAAGCTGAACTATCAGAGGATAATTTGATGGACAATAACTTAAGTAAATTTGTTCTACCGGAAGGACTGCACTTTAGCTGACGCGGAGTTCAGGGCTCATATTTTTTTTTATAGAAAATACTCATCATAAGGAATCTCCCCACCAAGTCTTATGGTGCGGAACCCCATAGTTTTCGAGAAAAAAAAATGTTAAAGTTCCCATACAAATTGGCTCAACTGCACTTTAGCTGACGCGGAGTTCAGGGCTTATATTTTTTTTATAGAAAGTACTCATCATAAGGAATCTCCCCACCAAGTCTTATGGTGCGGAACCTCATAGTTTTGGAGAGAAAATATGTTAAATTTCCCATACAACTTTCCTTCAACACGGCTCTGGCGCATTCAGTTGTCAAAACAGATGAATACGTTCCTAGCTACGCAGTTTAGGACAAGGACAAGAACAGTGACAAAAGGGGGTACGGGGGGGTGAAGCCCCCCAAGAGGGGGGCTCGAGGGGCGAAGCTCCCCGCATTAAAAAACAGACACCATAAGATAGTTATTAATATGGATTGGTTAGGTGTAGGCCCTTCGTGTATTTAAGTAGTTACGAGCTGGTAACCAGTCGACGAAACGCCGCTGTCGCGGGGCTTCTACTTTCGCTCTGAAGGACGAAAGAAACCTAACTAACCTATGCAGTATATGAATGTGATTTAATATGTAACCTATACAGGTTAAAAATAACTATCTTATGGCGTCTGTATTTTAACCCCCCTCTTGGGGGGCCTACCCCCCCGGCCCCCCTTTTGTCACTCTTCTTGTCCTTGGATGCGTAAGAACGTATTCAGTTTAGACAACTGAATGCGCCAGAGCCGTGTTAAAGGAAATTTGTATGGGAACTTAACATTTTTTTTCTCGAAAAGTTCCGCACCATAAGACTTGGTGGGGTGGGGAGATTGCTTATGATGAGTACTTTCTATAAAAAAATATGACCCCTGAACTCCGCGTCAGCTAAAGTGCAGTTGAGCCGTTCTAACAAATGAAATTGGGTAAACGTGTATTGAAGGCATTATATTTTAATCATTAAATTATGAGCAGGCTCGATCAGGTTATTTAGCTGGAAGAGCCTAGAAGGCCAAAAAGCTATTAAGCACGAGAAATACGAAATAAAATGAATAAAATAAACATAATATAAGTATTTGACATTTGACAAGAAAGATTATGACTTACTACAGATACAGTTTATTTTAATCTCTATCGTGACAAATCTATCAATCAAGGGCTCCACAGACGTTGCAATAGATCGCACGCGGTTATCGATTCATTGTCGACTACGTAGACGTAGGTGCATTCAATTGATCTATCTTTTTGCTAAACCGCGAGTTCTCAGTTCAGGGCGAAGTACTAGTAATAATTAAAATTGTAAATTAATGTTTCATAAAAGCGTTTAAATATTTCTTTCTTTATTCAGCGTAGAGTTGTACGTCATAAACGTTTTCTTTTTTTACACGCCATGCTTACTTTACTGGTCTAACAAGCACACATTATCCTCGTATTATTAAAAGATTCAACTGCATCGCAGCTTTAAAAGAATACCAACCTTAAGGTAATTGCTTTAAGGTTCAAAACCAAATGATTTATATATCTTACATAGATTGTAAAATGTAAAGTATCGCTAATAACATGCCACAGCAAGCTGTTGCGCTAATTTCAACGGTTTCCTTTGCGCAGGCAAACTGCAATAACTTAGGTTTTTTTTTAATGTTCTATTTCGAAAATTATTTCGAGATATGAGGTTTATAAACATAAGTTTCCGACATTTGATGCGATATAATAATCGAGGATTGAAGATATTTCTACAAATATACTTATGACCTTAGTTTGACCTTTCTCGTGTGCTGAATATAAAGTTATCGAACCATAAATAAATCCGTCACTCACGTAATTGTCAAAGTTGTCATTGTCATCAATTGTCATAATTAAATTTTTCAGTTAAACCGCTGATTTGTTACGATTTGATTTATAATTTTGATCCTAAACAGTATATTTAATTGCTAAATAGATCAGAAACCTTGTTCCTACGTGTGGGAATGATTCACAAAAATAATAGTTCGAATCCGCGAAGACCTATATATATGTGAAAGATGGTGTCGTAAAGTACTTAAATGTGGAATGGAATACTTCAAGTGTTACCTACACACAGTATTGCTGTGAGGATCACGTCGATGTAAGTATAAAATTAATAGTAGTTTACTACAAATATTTAAAAGCTCATTTTGTTGGTAGGGTTTAAACTATTTATTAAAATTGACAGTAAATAAGAACAATAAAAGTATAGGTAGGTACTAGCACCCAAAAGAAAAGGATGAGTATATATAGTTTTTTTTTTTGTTCTTATTTACTGACAATTTGGTTTGACCAACTAAGTATAGTTTTATTTCATGAGTAACTAATGGTCACGGTCACCGAAGACATTAGTTATTATCTGACATATTTTTAATGCTAAATATCATAAAAAGGGCATGGCGCGCCCGAAGGTAAATATGAAACAAAGACACGCAATAGTTTAAAATTAATTCAATAAAATTAAAACAATATTTACTCACCCTTAGCAATAAGCCCAAGAACAGTAACAAACAAAAACCATTTAGACATAATTATGGCTTTTATTCCACCAGTTTAATAATTCTAGTACAAAACAGTCCATTATATACTAGATCGATAATTAAAAGTGCAAGTGATAAGGCACTTCAGACTACACGATTAAAAGGTGTAGAATTTATTTTGTGTCTATTTTCAGCTCTCTGTCTATAAAAGGTAGGGTTGATTTTGTTGAATGTTTGACGTCAAGCTTTTGTTTTAGCTTGCGTGGTCACTTGAGATTAAAGGCACTCACGACGAGCAAGGTTGGTGTCCGAGTAAAAACCCCAGCCAAGTGTGAGTCGTAGCTTAAGAGGAATGGGGACGACCTGTTCATACAAACGTACTCCTCATTTTCCTCTCTGAATATTAACATAATGGAAAATATTTTAAATTATTTCATGTAGGTACATTAACCATAGCGTAGCCAAGGGAAATAACAGGAAAATTATAACCAGTAATATATTTATCAGAGTAATTGAAACAAAAGGTAAAAACAATAAAAGATCGCAAGTTTCGCGCGGAGAGACTAGTTTTCTTTTAATTTCCTGGCTTCACGCCATTTTTCACATTGTCCGATCCGATATCGGATGTCGAAAGGAAGTAAAATGTAAGATATTATGTTTCTCTGTATTTATTTATGCATTTTAATAAATCATTATTATTAAAAAACGATAAATAACGTAAAAAAGGCGGACAACGCCAATGTCACTCTCCTGCAGCTGTTTTTGTCTAGGCGCCTTCCGACATCCGATATCGGAAAGGCGCTTCCGATAAATTCAGCCATGTTGGAGCCCTCTATCAGCTGTCGGGCCGATAATATTTGTTTGTGTGCGTATTTGTAGGCATAATGATTGTTGTAGTGTGCGTGATCGCTAAAGACGGCGCCCGGGCGCGCCCCCGCGGGCTGACTTCGCGGATGTAAGATCCTACATCCGATATCGGATCGGACAATGTGAAAACGCTCTTACTCTCAGAATTTCGCACGAGTAACGAAAAATACGTGAATTAAACCGTAAAATTAGTTTAATTTAATGGTGCTTGTTCATTATTTAATAGAGAAACACAATGTTCGAACATTTCATGTGATCGACGAGACGGCAAATGCGAAAGCAAATGTTTGCTTGACACTTGAATGGTCATATCGGCAAATCAGTTTGTGAATGTTCCCTTGAACATTGATTTTATAAAGGGACGGTATATATAATTGAGCTAAGTGTGGAAGCACCAATAAAAACGTGAAACTCCTATGAAAATATGACGTTTATTTGAAAGTAGCTAAGACAGACTTTTAGGGTTCCGTACCTAAAGGGTAAAAACGGGACCCTATTACTAAGACTCCGCTGTCCGTCTGTCCGTCCGTCTGTCCGTCTGTCCGTCTGTCTGTCTGTCACCAGGCTGTATCTCATGAATCGTGATAGCTAGACAGTTGAAATTTTCACAGATGATGTATTTCTGTTGCCGCTATAACAACAAATACTAAAAACAGAATAATATAAATATTTAAATGGGGCTCCCATACAACAAACGTGATTTTTTTGCTGTTTTTTTTTCGTAATGATACGGAACCCGACTCGCACTTGACCGGTTTTATTATTCTTGACGTAATTTTTATTCTTATACGGCCAAATGTCTGCAAACACCGCGTCAAAATTTACGATATTTGTATTAGACAATAAAATAAAGTCAAGGGTTAGGCTACTAGCAGTAGCAGTAATAAAAAGAAAGCGAGATAAAAGTTATTTGGCTCTCGATGCTGGTTTATTGTTATTATCATGGGCTTAAGGTATGTTTTCGTTGGAGCGACTTAGGTACATACATATTATTCTGTGTTAAAGACATCAACTGTAACAGCAGTGTTACAGGGTTAGGATAGTCTACTCCTTATAAATAGCTAGTATTTTAATACCGATCTCTAAAAATATATTCACACGTCACAATTTCTTTGAAATCAACTTAGTATAAACACATAATCATAGGTTTGGTTTCATGTTGCCCTTTTTCGGCGAGCCGCTCGTAAGATATTTGACTCTTATCATAAGTGCGTTAACTAAAACAAAAGTTATGTGGCCGGTGTTTATTAAAAGGGCGTAGGTTAATTATTATAAGGTGAAGGTGACACATAAGTCCTCTAGTTAAAACTTTGATGACGTATGTTTATACAAAATGTATGTACAGTGTAACGTCTTTCTCTTACACAAATTAATTCGTGTGAATGTTATTGTATTAAAAAAAATAGACCTCCGGGAGGATTAGTCGGGATTTGGAGTTCGAAACAACTGGCCGAATTCGCGTCGTGATGTTTAGCCAGAAATTAATTAATTTGTGCGTTGAATACATAAGTAGTTGTTTAGGTAATTAATGCATAGATAGAATTTTGAAAGTGTAGGTTTAGTAAAAGTGGTTTAACTATTATGACAATAAACTCTGTGTAGAGATTTTAAGTGCTTCAGACCCTGTGTGTTTCCTTTATAAAGTGGTAATGTGTAAGAAATTAATCCTTTTATATCCTTAGGTCGTCACGTCGGGTGCTCGTTGTAATTTTTTAGCTGAGTTCAGCGTGTTTCAAAGGGTTAGGGAAATCGTCATGCAGTGGACGATTTGTACGTAGGACATGATAAATCTCTTCTGCAATGTTCCTGAGCTGAGCGAGCGAACAAGAAGAAGATTATAGGGAACCCTTCTGGCTACATTCGTATCTTTTCATTTACATAGATAGCTTGATTAAATTTGGTATGAAAGTGGATAAAACACCAATAAAATCACTTTTATTTTGATCTGATTGCATGAATTGAATGTTGTCATTGCAATGAAGTTGTTTTGAAGGAAGAGCTTAATACCATATACCAACACAATTCATATTTGGCTCTTTCCGACAGAATGACGAAGTTGTAGTGTCACGCATTTAATTGCTTCTTTGATCCTATTATTTGTGACAAATAGTGAACCACAATAAAAAAACTATTTAACACATACCATGTATTTTGTGCCTCACACACACAGAAACATGTACACACACTCGAACACACCACACCACACTTACCCCTACATAGCTGACACACCACACGTTTAGTCTATATGCATACACACACTTAGGTACACTCGGAATAAGGACAATAAGGTCGGTGGCTGAGAGTAGCTCCTGCCGGCTGGACGCCGAAACTCGCTTTGGCCTGAAGTATCTGACGTATCAGTGCTTCAGAAGTCCGAAGCCTCTACACTACACACAAGGCCTGAGTTGTTTATATCTTCTGCAACATTTCACTCTGTAGTCCTGGGATTCAACCACTCGATATGTGCCGACCCCTGACGTCTGATGTCGTGTGTGAAGGTAGAGTGCTCTCTTTCCAATTTAAGGGGCTGCAGCACAGTGGATGTTGTAGAGTATAAATAATATTCAGAGCACCTTGTACAGATCGACAACACTTACTAACTTAGTCACAAATACGCGAGCTGCATGTCGGTTAGGGAAGCGTAAATACCGCAGCGCGTAGATTGCATGGCGTAATTTAAAAATGCATTGTGCGTAAATATATTTTTAAGAACGTCAGGAAAGTGAAGAATGTCGAAGGTTGAGTAGGTGTGATGGTTTGAATATTTTTCTGGTTTAGTTAGGATTGTTTCCTGACGGTTTTGAAGGACGCGTAGACGGGCATGTTCCATTCTCAACGTCACGCGAGGCAGGGGTGTAGGATGGCAGGGAGCACCTGGACATTCAAAAACCAAGTACTTAATATATAACTTAGGTTTCCCTTTCTAGACTTACAGTCTGATATCACAAGGTCCCTGTTGCTTTGCTCTGCGACGGAGCTTATTATATTCAAGTTAGAATTAAGTTAGTTATTAAATATTACAACAATGTAAATCTACATGTAAAATCAGGTAATTAAGTAAACTAATTATTATTTTTCTTTAGCCCATGCTGTCTTCGGTGAGTTGCATGTTCATTTATTTAGTTAGTTTTATTTAGTTTTTAATTCTCTTACGCTTACGGGTAATTTAATTGATTACGTTTACTTTGTTTTGTTTTATTACGTACATTATATGTTTGTTTTATTACGTACAATTAAATTCAATTACGAAAACGAATTCTATTTTTACTTAAGAACACGCATACGGATCCGTAATTTTAATTCATTGATGAATACGGATACGACACGGATCCGGAATAGGCATTGAATTTTAATTACGAACGGCTTACACTGACGGTTTATTTTATGTCGGTATAAACGTTATAATGCGAAAAATTATTATTATTATTATTTCTTCTGCGGTTATATTTTTGCGAACGGTTTTTTTTTGATAATTTTATTTATACGTAAAAAAGGGGTTAAGAAATTAATTTATTTTAATTTTAAATACATCGATTTCATAACGATATTTTATCACAACGTAGAGGGTTATACAATTTGAACTAGACGATCAACGAATATTTAAGGCCAATATTTAAATTCGAAGCATAAGGGTTAGTGCTTTTACACAACGTCTACAGTAAAATAGAGAAATGATGTCTAACACAGCGTACTACGTAGGCGAATAACACGCGAACGCGGGCGATCTCGTTGCCGCCGCTTCGCTTCGCGTTTGCAAGTTGCTCGCTTACGTAAGACGCAGTGTAAGCGAACTCTGCACCGGCAAGTAACGACAGCAAGTGACAGATGAAGATAATATTTATTTTAGAAGAGGGAGAATTAGAAGATAGTAAATATGAAAAATAGAATAGAAAGTCTAAGGACTTCATAACTTTTGAAAGTTATTGAATAAAATTGTCACCGTTTGAGTACAATCTATATTTTAATTATACACACCCGGTATAGACTGTGATAAAGACATAAACGCCTACTAATAAAATAGAGAAATGATTGCTAAACATAGTTTAGGGCGTAATGTGGCAAATCTCCGAAGAAAAGGTGAACTGTGTGAGAGATGTTATGAAGCGAAAGCATGTGAATGATAAGATGACGGACAACAGAGATGTGACGATGATGATGATTAAGCCTTAAGGTTATGTCGCCACGCTGGCCCAATCCGGGTTGGAGACTACACAATACACATCATACACCTATTATTTTTCCGCCTGCTTACATCTGCAACTGCAGGTTTCCTCCCGATGTTTTCCTTCACCAAAAAGCTAGTGGTAAAAACAGAGAGTATGGAACTTATGCCCGACGAATGGGGCAGCGGCAAGCGAATTATTAGTCTGGTCAATGGAACGGCCGCTAAAGCGAAGGATTATAATGCAATTCCAGACTATTGCCACCACAGACCAAGCACCACAATATACCGTTTTAACTTTAACTGGTATAGAGACTCTATTGTATGGAGACGGTCTTTGGCCTAAATGACTTATTGATGATGCCTAGGCCTAGCCAAGATGCTACCGTACGAGTACATTGACAAACCGGACAAAAGCCAAACGAAAAGTGGTCAAAAAGTGTATCGGGATGACAAATGCTACGAAAAGTGGTGGAAAAGTGTATCGAGATGACTAATGCTACGAAAAGTGGTGGAAAAGTGTATCGGTGTACTAAAACCCATTTAAATGGTAATTCAAGTTGATTGACTTGTTTTATTTAAACAGCGCAAATAGGCGCTAACAATTATAGGTACATATATTTTCATATACAGATGTTATGGAGGCTAACTCTAGGAAAAACTCCAGTAATGGACGTGGATCCAGTAATGGGCCCCCTATAATGAACATTACCCTATCAGTATAAAGTATGTAACTAAGTAAATATTCTTTATTGCACCAATAAATATACATTTTACATACATGTAAAACTACAAAGAAATATTAAAGAAAAATAGAACCGTGTAACTGAACAGGTGCTCTTATCGCTAAAAAGCGATCTCTTCCAGACAACCTTTGGGTAGCAGGAAATGTAGAACTCATACAAAAGGCAACAGGTAGTGCAAGGAGCTAAATATGGAGACTATTAAACACAAACACACATACTACAAACTACTTAATATACATATCAAATACTGGAATAGGAAATAAGTTTTTGGCAAAAAAAAAAATTTTTCGTATGAGCTTGTAAACTATACAATTATACTAGATTACTTATTTTAAAACAATTTTTGTACTTGTTGCAGAAAATACTGTTAGTTATTTAATTTAGTTTAAGGTTCGTGTACAGTAATTTTTAAATGACTGAATTCGAATCCTGCACAATAAAGATGAAACGGGATGTAAAAACTTTTGACGAAATCGCAAATCTTTGGTACCATCCTTGAGTTCTTGAATGCTGTGATTATTTTCCCTGTCTACATTGTGCAAACTTTTTTTTTAATGAACCATTGAATGTTGTTGAAAGTTGTCAAATCAAATTGATGAGTAAAAAAGAGGGCCCATTTTTAAACTCGTTATTTTTTTGTAATGCCAAGGGAATTCATTAAAAATATTTGAAATTTATTCAGTTTACACAAAACGTTTATTTAAAAAAAAACTTCTTATAACTGTATAACTTTTATTTGATCAAAAGCCCGCAATTGCCTGACGAAAATCTCGAGACCTTGACAGTTATTATATCAACGTTCGTGTCTTTACGGCTTAGTTTGATTTATCTAATACTTTGTTCTGTATTTCCTCAGGATTTATGGTAGGTAGGTATTATCACATCGGTAGGTACTTATGGAGTTATGTTGTCAAATACTATATTTTACAAATGTCTGTTTCGTATAGTGTTATCGGATTTCGTTTTAAATAAAACTCGTTTTCTTAAAGAGTTGTAAACAAGTAGGCCAAGCAATAAGAAGGTATATAGGGAAATGCTTTTTCCCCTCACTAGCTCGGAAAGTTGTCTTTTATCCTTTAAAAACAAGCGGGGAAAAACGCATTTTATCCACTAGTGGGGAAAGTAATTTGACCTTGGATGGAGCGTGTTTAAGTAGCTTGACAGATAACAAAACGTAAAACGCTCATAATAATGGTTCGTTCGATATTAATTATCATTAAATAAATGGTTTGAGAATCTAATAAAAAATACCAAATTTAGCTTTATTTAATGATTTTATGTCATAAACCTTAAAGTTCCATAAGAAACGTTTGTTTTTAATAATGATGTTAAATATAATTCTGAACGCACAAGTTGAGCCGATGCAATTTCAAAACGCATCATTGACATTTCATACGTCAGAAATGTCAACATTGTCAACAAAATTTTTGCTTAATAACTTCTCACGTGGTCATTTACTGAGTTGCACTCTGGACTTCCGGTTCGAGCGCCATCTTGATAGTTAGCATCGTGATTAATTACTTTGTTTTTTGCTTATTAATATTGTTTAAAGTGTAATATCGATAGCTTATTATACAGTAAACTAATGTGGTAGTGTGCAGTGAATGGAGAATTAATTTTGAAGCGCGTTTAACCACCATCTTGGAGTCAACGGCCGGTAGTCCACGTGCTTCTTGTAAAGACTAGCTATCGATTTACAAGAGCTAACAAATCACCGTACACTGTCTTGTACAACCGTACAATTTTTGTCGTTTGTAAACCTCTCAATACCTTGATACTGGCGAAATAGTCCCACTGGGCTGAAGCCATAATTTTAAAAGAAGAAGAAGAAGAACTTCTCACGTAAAAATACAGAATTTCCAGAGTTTTTGTTATAATATCGTAAAAAATGAGTGATTCCAGTGATAAAGATGATCTAACGCCTGTGGCTGTTGCACTTTCCTCGCTATAGTGAGGTGAAAAGTTTTGTGTTACACACGGGTGCAAATGTATTTTACTTCTCGTGTGTTGAAACACGAGCAAGCGAAAGTATTCTATAGTTGAACCACGAGCGAAGCGAGTGGTTCTAAAATAGAATCCTGAGCGTAGCGATTCCACACTCGCAAGTAAAATACAACTATGCACCCTTGTATAACAAATAACTATTTTTGGGCATTTATTTCCTGGCCTAAAGGTAATATTTGTATTAACTTGACTGTTTTAGTTTATCCCAACAAAAGCATAAATGTGAAATAAGAGCCAAATTAAATATAAAGTATATATTTCGTTGTTGACTCACCGACAAAAGAATTGAGATCTACGTATGTTTTTTTTCCAAAATCTGTAAACGCCAATCTACATTAACTTGAAATCGAGAGAAGGTCTTCTAAGACCGTTTTCGCCTAGCAGCACGGAATCTGGTAGCTGCCCTCACTGACCCATTTAGAAATTCCACCCTGTATATGGGTGCCAAGTTCTGTGCTGTGTAGAAAATCCTAAAATTATAAAGTATTTGACTTGGCTAGTTTTTACTTGTTTTTACCAACAAACCAAATTTTACAAAAGTAACGTAGACAAATATTATTATTATGTATTATTACGTAGACAAGAGCACACAAGAACGCTGGAAGAACTACTTCAGTAAACTTATGAACGAAGAGAATGATTGGAGTGGAGTGGAGTGCTAGAAAATGCTAGAAATAACATTGGTATGGTGAAAGAGATCACTATAGAAGAAGTAAAAATGGCAGTGCAAGTTGGGCCAGATGGTATACCTGTGGAGGTATGGAAGTTTCTGAAAGCGGATGGATGGAAGTGGCTGACTTTATTCTTTAATAAGTTGTTGCAAGAAGAGGCAATCCCTGATGAATGGTGCAACAGTTCGCTGATGCCCGTTTTTAAGAATAAGGGTGATGTACAGCATTGAAACAACTATCGGGAAATAAAGCTCATGTCACATAGTATGAAGATATGGGAAAAAGTGGTAGCGAGACGAATGAGAAGAAAGTGAGGTAACACAGAACCAATTTGGGTTTATGCCGGGCCGGGGAGCTACGGACGCCATATTTGCACTTCGCCAACTGTGCGAAAAATACAGACTGGAAAAGGCATACGATAGAGTCCCCGTAAGGTTCTGTGGTGGTCTATGAGAGAGAAATGAATGCCAGAGAAGTATGTGCGGCTTGTTCAGGCGATGTATGATAGAGCCAGTACTCACGTCAGGTCTGAAGCTGGAGTAACCGACAAGTTCAATGTGGCGGTAGGTTTACACCAGGGATCGGCTTTAAGTCCGTATTTGTTCCTCCTGGTTATGGATGCTCTGACATCGAACATACAGGAGAAGGCACCTTGGTGTATGCTGTTTGCCGATGATATTGTTCTTGTCGGAGATAATGCACTTGAGGTCCAGAGCCGGCTGATAAAATGGCAAGAAAAGCTGGAAAGTGTGGGACTGAAAATAAGCAGTTCCAAAACGGAGCACATGTTCTGCGATTTCGGTGGTCTATCCAGTTTTTCCCATATTGCCTTAGATGGTGTATCCCTACCAGTCTGCTCCGACTTCCGGTACCTTGGGTCATTGATCCAGAGTGACGGACGCATCGACCGTGACGTGTAAAATAGAATAAATGCGGGATGGATGAAATGGCGACAGGTCTCTGGAACAACTTGCGATCCACGAATGCCTCTTAAATTTAAGGGGAAAATTTACAGGACGTTCGTGAGACCTGATGTAATGTATGGATCAGAATGCTGGGCGACGAAAGTGACAGATGAAAGAAGAGTGCACGCAGCAGCGGAAATGAGAATGTTGAGATGGATGTGTGGAGCAGGGACCGGACAACCCTTTCCGCGATAAAACCCTTTCAATGGGCGACACTTAAACACGGCTAACACATTGAAAGACTTTCCCTTTTGAACTGCAAGCCCATTCATACCCCTACCTTTGACTAACCCTTACCGAAAAGCTAACCAAAAATAAGGCTAGCCCTTAATAAGGGTTACCCTTACCTTTAAGCGCTTTTCATAAAGGTTTCCCTTTGCGTGAAGGAGACAGGATTAGTATATATCTACGGTAGTGTATGAAAAGGAAAGAAAATACGTGCCTAGTCAAAGAACGCCGCCGTCGCCGCCGACGATCGCTCGGATTCGAAGTAATGTGTGCTTTATGAACAAGGTAGACGACTTAAATTAGCACGCTTATATGCTAAAAGTGAAGCCCTTTATAAGGCTAACCCTTATAAGCAATATGCAAGGTGTTGGTGAGCGGATGATAAGGGTTTTGTAAGGGTATTTGGGCTACCGATTACTCAAATGTGGTAGCTTTATATAAGGGTTTTTAAAAGCAAAACAAAGGGTTTCGTCTGGCAAAGGGTATGGTGAGTTAAGCCTTATGCAATACCCTTATAAAACCCCGATAAGGGATAGCGGGCCGGTCCCTGGTGTGGAGTGACAAGAAAGGATCGGATTAAGAATGAGTATATTAAGGGAAGTTTGAAAGTAGCACCAGTAACAGCAAAAGAATGTTAGGGATGAATGTTGGTGGACGGAGAGCGAATGGTAGACCCAAAAAGCGATGGATGGATTGTGTGAAAGAGGATATGAGAAAGAAAGGAGTGAGTGCTGAGGTGACGAAAGATAGAGGAGAATGGAAGAGAAAAAATGTTGTGCCGACCCCACATAACGTGGGATAAGGGCAGGAAGAAGAAGAACGTAGACAAATATTATATAGCCTAAATATACTATACGTAAAAACTTCGTCATTCGATAGCGTGACGAGCGTTCGTGTTTACGTTGTTTATTTTTGTATGGGATTTTGAACAGCGCGTCAAGCAGGACGTTTTGGAAACTCAAAATCCCATACAAAATAGCAATTCATGGAGACGCCTTGTCTGTAATTTGCTGTACAAAAAAGTCTGCCAATTTTTGCGGGAGAAGGGAACGTCAAATGTATATGTAACGTCAAAATAACCATGTCACATAAACGTCAGTCCATACATTGTGTATGACCCTCAGAATAATGACTAAAGCATAGAAGTCGGGCAAAAATGCTTCGCAAATATGTATACCCGTACTTTACTTCCTTACGAATTAGATAATGTGCCGAAAAGAGATGCATATATGCTTGTTATTTCTCATTTACGTAAGGTGTCATAAGTCTGATAATTTGCTAGGGATGTAACTGTGTCGACTTTTTATATCGATAAATTATGCATAAGTTTATGTGCCGTGTAAAATAATAATCACGAAATTGGCAAATTGATAATAGCTGGCTAATGAAAGTTGAACCTGAAAAAACGCGGCAATTTCAAGAAATCTGTAGCAGGCGGCTCGTTGAAATGAAATGAAATGAAATGCGTGGAATACAAGGATTGCATAACTTTTACACTTTTTATAATTTTCATATTCTAAAAATCATTAAAAAGTATAAAAATTATGCAATCCTTGGAATCAAAGAGCCGCCTGATATGAGGATTAATGCATGTACCTAATATAGCTTTTATCTCATTTGCAGTCTACAGAACCGTCTAACTATACCTCTCGTTTTTTTATCATTAGAAAGAAGGCGAGCGATCTTAACGTGTCGTTTTATCGAAAAACACTTTGAAAATAAGTCACAACAAATATAATATACGATCATTTACATACTTTTGCTTTCATAAGTAAAATATTGTTATATTTATAAAAAAACTTGTCAATAAAAAGACACGTGGAAATGGTTTACCGTTTTTTCTAATGCTAAAAGACTAAGTATAGTTTCTAGTCATGTACAGTCAGCTGCAGAGAAAAGGCACCCCCCTGCATACAAAGTTCTGTAAATTAGTATGGACGTGGGGTACCTTTTCTCTGCAGCTGACTGTACCAAATAGGAAATAATAAAAAAAAACGTTCGTGTAATATTTTTTTTATTTAATAATAGGGAATATTACGCGAAACTCGGCGTAGGTGGCGCCACTATCACAATCTGAGGGTCTATCGCGAAACAAAAAAATCGAAGTTTCGTTATCTAACATCTCTGTCACTCTTGCGTATTCGAGCGATAAAGAGGCAGCTAGATAACGAAATTTCGGATTCGAGTTTTCCGGTAGGTCCCCTGAAAACTTGTCAAAAACCTGTTAAAGGTAAAGTATGAATAAGTTACTCTACGGTGCACTAAAAAAGCTAGTGCTGCACTCTGGTGGCAGAACATTGCAGTAATATCCCCTATTCCTCGTCCTTTGGAAATCTGAAATAAAAAGTTGAGTTTTGTGACCAACAATATTAATAAAAGGAACATTCATCAATGATCATTAATGTCTTTTTTATTAGGGTTCCGTACCCAAAGGGTAAAAAACGGGACCCTATTACTAATACTTCGCTGTCCGTCTGTCTGTCACCAGGCTGTATCTCATGAACCGTGATAGCTAGACAGTTGAAATTTTCACAGATGATGTATTTCTGTTGCCGCTATAACAACAAATACTAAAAAGTACGGTCCCCTTGGTGCGCGCGTCCGACCCACACTTGATCGGTTTTTAGTATTAAACTATAGTCTGGCAAACACAATCTGTCAGTAAGTAAGAACAAAGAAAACTATAGGTACAGTCGAAGGCAAAAATATCTATCCAGACAAATGGCTTAAAAATATGTGAACACGATTTTATTGTCTGAGCGTACACATATTTTTGAGACTGGGACTTTTTGACTGTACTCATCAATTAAAATGAGACAGTCCTGGGCCAAACTATAAGAAAGCTGTAAATGTCGATTGGTTATTGGTTGGTCGATACATCACTATGCCAAAAATATAACCTTTCATACTTAGCAGAAAAGTTCGAAAATATATGCAAAAATCTATATAGACTTGAATGCAAGTAATAATTACATAAACAACATATCGATTTCTATGTTTAGGGTCAGGTCCTATAAATTAATTTCTTCAAAATTGAACAAAACTCACCGATTAAAGGTTATCGGTTCGTGCGTGTTTTCTTTTCTTCCTGTATGCGATTTACAGCCCTCGATCACACAAGACATTATCACAAAGGGAACTTCAAACCATTACAAATAAAAACTCTGCACGTTTTCCAACAATCTTTCAGGAATAGCAAAAATATAATTAAAATAAACCAAGATGACCGCTGAAACATCCCGAAATATTTCAACTAAAATAATACGACTATGTCAAGTTGTTACAGTTGACACCTACCTGTGAAATAACGAACATATATTTTATTTGGCTGGATTATATTATAGAACCACATAGGACCATTTGACATTTCCCTCAGTTTATCTTATGACAATACTGAAAAAAACGAAAGAACTTGCGGATTGTTGTCTCACTCACTCATAGATAAAAAGTAATAACGTGTTGTGAATACGATATCTTTTACCAAGCTTTTATTTTTGCCCGGCTTCTTTGCTTTAGTCATTATTCTGAGGTATGACCATTGGCCGACTATTTTCGTCTAACAGAGGGGAACCCCTGTTAATGGCTACTCCGTTTGGTTATATCCTCTAAGAGTTACAAATGAAGCACTTCGGTATAATCAATATAATCATACTCGTGCTAGTTGTGAGTGACGTACGTGTGTATATTACGTAAGTACCGACGATGAGTGCGAAGTAAACAAATACTCATCCTATCTTACAGAACAGATTTGTAATAGGTAGGTACTACAGTAGATTATATTAGGTATGAGTCACTCTAAAATGGTCCGGGTCCGTACTGACGCGACAGACATTTCGTTTTCTATAGAAAATAAACAGTCATAGTACCTAAATAAAATAATAAGAGTTATCTTTTAGAATTTTGTAAGTATGTAATTTGTTTTTCACCACACCATCTGGTAAAAGGCCCTCTTGATTGTTCAAAAATTTATAAGAAAGTTGCGTTGCGTTCCACATGTGGGGCAAAGTAATCAGATGCAAATTTTGAGCTGTTTCCTTATGTTAGCTAGTAGAATTTACTTTTAAATGATGATTTTGAATGATTTTTAGGGTTCCGTACCCAAAGGGTAAAAACGGAACCCTATTACTAAGACTCCGCTGTCCGTCTGTCCGTCTGTCTGTCCGTCTGTCACCAGGCTGTATCTCATGAACCGTGATAGCTAGACAGTTGAAATTTTCACAGATGATGTATTTATGTTGCCGCTATAACAACAAATACTAAAAACAGAATAAAATGAATATTTAAGGGGGCTCCCAAACATGATTTTTTTGCCGTTTTTGTACGTAATGGTACGGAACACTTCGTGCGCGAGTCCGACTCGCACTTGGCCGGTTTTTTTTTATTACGTTCATATGGATGTGAATTATTTGGTATTTCATATTTTCCTCGCGTTGATGTGGTGGAAATACTTGTGTTTCACTCAGTGGTAAAGTTTGCCTTGAAGCCCGCAACGCTCAAGATTTCACTTCTCGAACCACTCGCTACGCTCTTTCGCTTGCTCTGGTATCAATATTAGCACGAGCGGTTAAACAACAACTTTATCCCCTTGTAAAAGAAATAAATATTTCGCTCTTAACTGATATATAATAATAAAATAAAATAAAATAACAAACAAAGGCGCATAGCTATAGTTTATAAACAATAAATTGTGTAAAAATATATTTTAATACAGTTGCTCAAAAAGTGCTACTTTACGTGGCTGTTTAGCGTGCGGAAAGTTGGTTTTCGCATACTAGTGCTTTTTACTTTTCCAATATTTTTAATTTTTTTTCATGACTACTTATTGATGAGTGTTAATATTAGTTTCCTTAAAACGTCGTAATCAACATAAAAACCTACTGTTAATGTAAGAATACGAAAAATATGCATATTTCATATTTTATTACTTACCTCTTCATCATTATAAGTATTAACACGTTTATTGTTTAATGTTGAAAAACCGTTCTTAATAAGTTGTCTGAATGGAACGGAACGCCTGTCAAAGAAGAGGCGTATTTTCTTACTGCAAGAATGTTTTAAGTTTTCAAAGGCAACATTCAATATTGTTTTTATAAATATACGATACACAAATAATCGTAAATAACGATATTTAGGTAATAATAGTACAATGTTTTAATATTTACAATTGTTTCTGTCTTATAGAACATGCATTTGAAAAAAAAACTTTCATTGAAGTGGGTTCAATAATAATAAGTATAATAACAAAATCTATTCTAGTCGAATAAAAGCTAGAAAAACACCTCTTCATAATGTCAATGTCAATGATGTCAGTGTCACAGAATTAATAATATAAAAGTTTCGAATTCCATTCCTTACTTGTTGCTTTTCTTATTTTTTCGCAACTGTATTAAAAAACGTCGTTCGATACACATGCGGATATGTCATTCTTCACTCGTCCCGAGTCTACTCTCTATATATCTCGGTACTCGTGAAGTAATGACATACTTTCCGCACTAGCATCGAAATTTACTATTACAGTACACATGGTGCTACTTTCTCGCACTAGTGCGTCAAATAGCACTTTTCGTGCATATGTCGAAAGTTTAAAGGGCCATACCATATGTACTGCGGTCGTGTTTTAATTTATCGCCACTCGTTTCGAATTTCCTCTTTTCCGCACTTGTATCGTAAATAACTATTCCATAAGAGAAAAATGGGGACTACGTTTGTATCGAGAGCCGATCGTCCCCTTTCCTCTAACCGCTATCGATCGCGTTGTCTTACGTGGTCCGTCTTGCGGTCGAGGTGATCTGTACCCGTACCACGAGTTAATGTCAGTGTATTTACTTTCTATACATCTCGCTCGCACTAATATGTCAGTACGAGCGAGATGCATTAAAAATTAAGTTACGTTCACGCTAGCGTTTATGTCAGTGCTAGGGTTGCCACCCATACTATAATATAGTATCGTACTATATTTTAATCAATTGTACTATATATTATACAAAAACAATCTCCTCTTCTTCTACCTAGCGTTATCCCGGCCTTTGCCAGGGTCCGCTTTCCTACTAGCCTTTCTCCACTTTGCGCGATCCTGGGCGTCCTCTCGTGTGAGCCCGTTTACGCTCATATCGGCTTTCACGACATCGAGCCATCGCTTTTTTGGTCTGCCCTGGGGTCGGGGGCCGTCAAGGGCTAGGTTAAGGCATATGTTTCATCTGGCCTGCGACAAACGTGGCCGTTGGCGACATTCTTGGAGCTTCTCCGCTACGTCACGGACTGCGAGACTGCCACGGATGTACTCGTTACGGATGCGGTCAGCGCGCGTAACGCCGCACATCCACCGCAGCAAAAACAATATTGTACGAAAAATACTATATTTTCATAACTCAAGAAAGGGTTATACAAATGTCACCGATATCACATCGTATGCGAATTGGATTTTTAATTCGCCTCAAATCGGCGCGGCTTCCTATATTTTTTTTTCCAGTAAATACTATATTTTTTTCAATATTTTGACAATAATACTATGTGTGTAAAGAAAAAAGGTGGCAACTCTAGTCAGTGCCGAACTGATGGTAGCCGTTACTGAGGGCCTATCGCGAACAGCGATGTTCGCAATTTGTCACTCCAATTACGTCTTGGAGTAAAAGAGAAAGATGGCCGCAATTTTCGGACTCCAATATTCGCGGTAGGCCCTCAGTGCTGTCCTTATAGGGGTCATCCATTAATTACATAACACGTTTAGGGGGTGGGAGCGGTTCAAGAAAATGTGACATGTTGTGACAAGGGGGAGTCACAAACTTTGTGAAGTCACTTCAATTTCATCAGTAACCGAAAATTTATCGAAATTATTTTATTCGCTGTACAGTTAATCAAGTTTTTGGAACGATAATCGTTTTTATTCGTTAAATTTTCTTTCCTAATCGGTTTTGGGCTATAAAATTACTAATATTTCTTTTGGCAAATAAAGAAATATTAGTACTAGTATTAGTTATACTACATTTAAGAAATGTGACGTCACAGCAGGGGGGGAGCGGTTACAAGGAACCCTCCTTGAGGGGTCAAAAAACCTAGAAATTTATGTGACCTAATAGGGTATTTGACTGTATTTGAAATAAATTATTTTACACCACGCATGAAATAAAGCACCAGAAGATTAATAGAGAAACGTAGACAACAGTTATTTGTATACACAATTTCTATTTTAAAACCCGTATAAAACTATAAAGAGGGGAATTTGATTGTGACGTCACATGCTAGTGTTTCATATAAATTTCGTAGCAGCAAAATCGTTTTGACAGTAGTCAAATACCCTATTAATGGATGACTATGGTAATAAAGCGGTAGCGTACAACACAACCACACCCATTCCCATAATAGTATACTAATGTATTGAAACATTACATGATCAGTACATGTGTACAGATTTGAATCTTTCTCCAATGATATAAGGTAGAAAAGTGTTTATGGTGTGTAACGCGTGTACAACACCAACAAGTCTGCCTTTACGACCTAACCTCATTAGCGAGAGAGTATAATAAAAAGGTGTATGAGCTGTTTAAATGGTATGGGAAAGTCTACATGGTGATTTAGGAGACGTGAGCACTGAGCAGAATCAACACAGCTTTCAGTAAAAATTATAGTCAACTGTTTCGTATCAGTATCAGTGGAATTTACATTACGAAATGAGTGTCATACATTACATAGTATCAGACAAAGTCGCTTTTCGCTGTCTGTCCGTCCATCTGTCCCTATGTATGCTTACGAATTTTGATGCGGTGTTTTTTAATAGATAGAATGATTCAAGAGGAAGGTTTATATGTATCATTTGTAAAGGTTTTGTGTAAATTAGTTTCACTAGCCGTGCGAAGCCGGGGCGGGTCGCTAGTGCATGTATAAAACAGGTTCACGAAAGTAGTTAATCGATATAATGCAAAAGTAATTTCGTGAAATAATTAGTGTCCTGAAATTCACAGTATCGCAGTGACCATGGCCCCATCGAACACGTCCGCACAGCGCAAGCACATTCGCGACACTATTTTTTCACTTCGCATTTACACTACGAAACAGGGATCGGAACCGGTTTTTTTCAAAAACTTGGAAATACATACATACATATAATTACGCCTATTTCCCGGAGGGGTAGGCAGATATCACGGATTTCCACTTGCTACGATCCTGGCATACCTCTTTCGCTTCCTTCACTTACATAACATTCCTCATACATGCTCGCCAGTTTAGGACGTGCTCTTGACCTGGCCTTTCTTCAGGATTTCCCCGATCTGATCAGAGAAAGTCCGCCGAGGTCTGCCCCTTCCAACTCCCGTTTCTACCTCTCCGTTATACACTCTCTTTGTTAACCTTCTTTCACTTATTCTCTCCACTAACTTGGAAATAACTATATATTTCGAATTATTTTATACTCCATATGTTGAACTCAGTTGTATTTTTAGGTATTTTTTTATTTTATTTATTTTTAAACAGATTTTTATGTATTGACTTCGTATTATTAGATTGCCCAATTAGAAATGAAATAATTAGCAAAGAACGAAAAATACCGGTTTCGCACTCATACAAAAAAATACCGGTATACGATCCCTGCTACGAAATTGACACTAATTTCACCAAAAAATCGCGCAGGGCACAAAATTGATTTGCTTTCATGAAATGAATGCATGCATTACGATTTACGAAAATATTAAAATGCACGTGAATGAAACTGCTGGTAAAATTAATGTCACGAAATCAATTTCGTAATGTAATTCCGGCTTTAGCAAGTATTAGTAAGGTTAAAGTATTTTTTTTTATATGTTAAGAAAGTTTTTAATTTGAATAATAACCAGTCTGGTTACTTTTGAAAGGTCGTATCTCACTCAAGTGTAATAATTTATTGTCTTCATAAAAGTGCTGTCATGACTGTTATTAATAGGGGTTGGCAACTGTCAAAGGTTTGCAGAGATGGCGCCATCATAGCTTGCCCCTTTTTCTATGAGATTTTGCTTAAAAGGCTGGCATCCAGGGCATTAAAAAAACAAAAAATTGACACAATTCTAGGGACTGACAGGGCAAGCTATGCTGGCGCCATCTGCTAATTATTTCGACCGGCCAACCCCATTAAGTGTTGTAGGGTGACCATGATTGTAGAAAATTAAATTTGTGCTCACCAAAAAGTAAATTAATAGGATAAAGGTGTGGTTATTTCACAACACGACGGTGAACGATCAATTAATATTTACTGAGTGTGTACGGTTAGTCCTGCTCTTGTCCTGCTAAGTCTCCTAAATCTCCCTGTGTATCTATAAATCAAAGTTACTTACACTATCCCACTAACCCGGGGTTAAACCGTCAACCCAGTGTCAACTTGTACTGGTCACCATGTTAACTCCAGGTGCAACCGGTTAACCCCGGGTTAGTGAATGGACTGAATGGTGCAAGTGGCCCTAAGAGATTTAGACGGTTGGCAGTCCTCAGCTGTGCGTTTCTCCAGAACCTGCCTCGCACAGCTGAAAGCTGCAGGAATGAACTGTCACCCGGACCAACGCGACCTACAAACCTTCAAGAAAAATGTGACGTTTTCAACCAAAAGGTACCACATTGTCGCTTGTTAATAAGGTTGATTTCTAATTGAAGCTATATGGAAATAGCGCCTTACTGACAAGCGACAATAAGTACCCTTTTGATTGAAAATGGCACAAATTTCATTTGAAGGTATATCCAGACGTTTATGGGCTTCATGGTCCATTTATAAATACTTATAAATATAAATGTTCATATTTTTTCTACTATCCATCAGCGCTGGACCAGTGAGATGGCCATGCGATGGTTATGGCTCCTCTACACGATTGCCCAATGGAATGGGCCACGATGCGTACCTTTGTTGTGCTGTGCGAACGAAAAACCGACACCGTGGCCATCCCATCGCCATCCCGCCGCGCCGGGGTCCCTTTGTTTGACTTAATTATTGAGTCATAATGTAATGATTGTCATATTATCATAATTCTGAAACCGTTAACTTTTCAGGATTCACCTCGGGTTATCCTATAGATAGGTTAGGTTAGGTTAGATTTGTTTTATGGCAATCCTGAAAAGTTACGCGTTTCTGAGAAAAACCAAATTATGACTAATGATAATATGACAATCATTACATTATGACTTTCAATAATTATGTCAAACAATAGTGACCCCGCCGCGCCACTACCCTTTCTACACGCTGGCCCATCTTAGTGGGCCAGTATGATGGCCCATCGTGTAGTGAGGAGCAAATATTGGTTTTCTCCAAAAATCGACTCGCTCGGTAGATATCAAACAAACATTGGTAACTGTATAGGTACTTGCTGCTGACTGTACGCTATACGATTCCAGCATTAGATCCCATCACTATTATGTTTAGTATTTATAACAATAACCGTACTTGACCCCACTCCCATGGGAAATAGCAAAACAAAAATTATGAAAGTGGCTATATCAGGAAGTCCACTCCACCTTGCCCTGGGGAGCGCTTTGTCTACCTATCCTCATTCCACTTTTACAACCCGAAATTCGCCCCACTTCACTCAGGCTACCGATTTAGATATTACATGAAGAATAATAACAACAGAACGGAAACTTTATTAAGAACATATTGTTTGATCTCGACTGTTTTGTTTCTAATTATCGAACTAGTGCGGTAATGTGCGTGTACAGTCGAAGGCAAAAATATCGATCCAGACAAATGGCTCAAAAATATTTCATATTCATATTCATATTTATTTATTGCATCCATGGTACACAGGTGTTACACATATAATAGTTTCACATGGGCCCTGGTAGGGCAAGGCAATTATCTTAAATCTAAAGATTAATTTATATATGGACAATATATTTGACAGTGTCTTATTTAACTTTTAATAATTTCATAGTTGTATTATATAATATATAGTTATTTCTAAAGTCCATAACTGATTTTATTTTACCAAAATTTATAAAATTAAAATTAAATATACAATAATAATATACATGCTTAAAACGATTGTGAGTTGATTTTAACACGACTTTATTGTCTAAGGTGTAAGAGCGTACACATATTTTTGAAACTTTGGGATTGTATATATATTTATGCCCTTGACTGTACGTTGACAGTGACCTTTTTAAAGTTAAACTTTTATTCTATCGCCCCAAATTTTTTGGGCTGTCTTTAGCATGTCGCATTACATAATTCAGCATTAGTAAAATTTTACTTAATTTCTACTACTTAGAGTTCATAGTCTTTAAAATAAGCATACGACTTTTTGTTTCCGAACATCACGCTGATATTTGCTTGTAATTTCATACAAAAATTTAAGGACAGTAGACCTTATTATATTCTAAATGTGAAAGAACATTCGCTACTTTAGACTAGCAAGAGAACTTACATGCAATTTACGTTACATTACCGACTACATGCCGACTACTAAGGTGAACTGCATTCAAAATGTTTATCGGATACCGCGATGTAATGAGAATTGCATGCAATTTCTTGCCAGACTAAACCTCGCTTTAGATTCTATTGTACTTAGTTGTAACTTTGCAACTGTTGTTTACTGTCAGACAAACGTAAATATAAACCAGAGTATAATAAATATAATAATAATATAATTTAGAAATTAACCAGAGAGCTGGCGGCTTTCTCTCGCAGCGCATAAGTATTGCCATTCAGCGAGGGAATGCTGCCAGCATCTTTGGCACAATGCCGCGGGGGCCTTGTTTAGATGTTTTTTAATTAAGAGTAGATTTGTTTTTTAATTTATTTATTTATTTATAAGTTGTTATTCTTAGTTACTTTTAGTTTTACTTTTAATTGAATAATAAGAATTCTAATTATAATTTTTTAGTTCTAAAATAAAACGTTTTATAATAATATTAATACTGTTATACTGTTTGATCTCGACTGTTTGGTTTCTAATTATCGAACTAGTGCGGTAATGTGCGTGTACGTTGACAGTGACACTGTTAATAATATAAAACTCGATTTCGTTTCGGTTTATAACTTCGGCCCTTGAATTTTAAGAACCCTTATTACGTACCTGTTTTCCATCTCAGTCGACCCCTCTGCGTCTATATTCTTCTATCTCCGCAATGCCCTAGGGACAGCCTCCTTTTAAAGAAATTAAATTAATGGAGGCCATCGACTATTTGTGTTTTATTATTACCCTGATTTTTGTTATATTTAATATTGAATATATACTTAATAGCGACCTGCTTCGCACGGGTTACACGAAACCCTAACATATTGTATACCTTCCTGTTTTATTATTTTTATAACAATAACAAGTCCATTTCAATGTAAATGACCATTGTAACTAACTTGAATTAATTGTAATTTGGAAATTTTAAGTTTTATTGCGACCATATAGCTAAATGCGAGACTATATATATTTTGCCTAGCATTATAGTGTATGTGCGCTTAAATCCCTGAATTCTCTGGACATACCTTAAAATGAATTTATTAAACACCAGTAGCATTTACTGTATTTCACTTACATCAAAATGTTTCCCAGAGGGTTATGCACTTACAGTAAAATGCATTTAAAAAACTTGGAATGATCGATAAATATAGTTTTATTGATCGATGATCATCAGAAATTATGTACGAGTACTCACACAAAATCCGAAAATCACTAAAAATGGACTTACAGTGTTATGCCTCTCAGCCCTCAGGGACGGATATATATCATATATACCTCAAATACATAGAAAACAACCATGACTCAGAAACAAATATCTGTGTCACACAAATAAATGCCCTTACCGGGATTCGAACCCGGGACCATCGGCTTCATAGCCAGGGTCACTACCCTCTAGGCCAGATCGGTCGTCCTTTTGGACGCGAACTGTAGAAAACCTCCATCTGGAAAAGTGAAGCTGAGAAGCTGACTATAATTTTTGCACCTAGGTCAGAGTAAAAGGTTTATACAGTGATACTACTAAACTAAATTAATAACTAGCTTAAACCTAAAATAGGTCCTTGAGGCATTGTACCAATGATGCTGGCGGCATTTCCTCGCTGTATCGTAATGCTGATACGTTGTGCGAGGAAGTCGACAGTTCTTCGGTCACCAGTTACGTCAACCAGGGTCAGTTCCGGAAGTAAACAAAATAAGAAAAAAAAAACAAGATGAAATAGCTCATACAAATCGGCAATGAAATCTAGGCATAAATATTGAACTACGTTACAAATCTTCTACTAACTATTCAGACGAGTTCCAACCTTATCGTCTCCTTATAAAGTCCACACTTGAATTTATTAACTAAATTATCGTAACAAATGAAAACCTTTCTCTAACTTTAATAAAGTCACAACTATTCGACATAAATTATTTAATATTGAACTTTAATTCGATTTAGTAAGGTACTATATTGCCCCGTTCATTATTCGGGCGCAATATAAAGATACGAAGAATGCTAAAGGGATTTAATTTGTCCTTATGAGGACGAATTCCGTCTCAAGAAATTAACCAGTGAACATTGAGCAATATGATACTCGTCTTTGTGTCTTACAAAGTAAAGTTTATTTTATAAAAACAGTTTTAGGAGCTAGATTGGGTAAGACGTTGGGTACTACTCTTATTAACGCAGACCCTGAGATAGGAAGGATACGAAGTAAGCAAATTCCAGAAGCCATCAGGATAATGGATAGTGAAACCAATCGTACTGTTTTCGATTTTTTTTATCTATATTTTCATACCATCAACAAATAAATGTATATTTTATTTAGAAGTTATGCCGGAAGCTTAAAGTGTATGAAAGCCCTCTAAAAGCTTTGTCGCCAACTGAGTGGAACGAATATAAATAGCTTAAGCTGGAGAAATTGCACATTTCCGTAAGAGATCGAGCGAGAAAAGGCTTTTCGCCTCACCAGTGGGTCACCAATGAGTCACTGACAGTGACAGTGTCAAAACTGACATATACGTTAGCATCTACGTAATTTCATACCGTCGCTGCGCGTACAAAAGTCGCCATGTGTTTTTAGCCTACTTTACAGGAGACACAAAAAACTGTTTATTTCGATAATTATTGGACATAAATGAATCAATATTTTTGTGACAAAAGTATTTGCACTTTAACATACATTAAGGAATTACATGAAAAAATATTTTAGTTTTAATAATATGAAATAAAAACTTTTTCATAAATATGTCACATAGCTAGTATTGTTTGGATCATAAATAACCTCTAAGTGTCTTACCATTACATGGCTAGATTTAATTGTTAAGGACCTTAAATTTTTTTTGTTCTTTATCGTCACATGGCTATTTAATAATATGATGTGAGCGTTCAATAAAACAGAAAAAAATGATGTTTAAGTCAATATAATTGAATTTTAATCGTGAATTAATAATCTACGTACTTTTTTATTATAACTATTACTTTAAACCCATTTATGATCAATTTGTTTCAGACAATATCTTTGAACTAAATATGTTTACCTAGGTAAACTCATTTAAATTGGTTTGATAATTATTTGCCAAGCCAATAAGTAATCAAATAATATACATATATACGCAGCAAGGAGAAAAACGATAAAAATCTATTTTTTCTAGTTTTGTAATCAAAATGTTGCCTTTAAAATCTTGAAATGTAAAAAGTCTCATCTCTTTAAGGACTCTCTTCTTCCTGCCCTTATCCCACGTTGTATGGGGTCGGCACAACATGTGTTTCTCTTCCATTCTCCTTTATCTTTGGTCACCTCAGCACACTCCTTTCTTTCTCATATCCTCTTTCACACAATCTATCCATCGTTTTTTGGGTCTACCATCCGCTCTCCGTCCATCAGCATTCATCCCTAACATTGTTTTGCCTATGTGACATTCATCTTTCCTCATTACATTCCCATACCACGGCGCTAACCTACTACTCCTCATCTTCTCCGTTACCGGTGCTACTTTCAAACTTCCCCTTATATACTTATTCAACAGTCAAATATCAGATGACAGTCTTATAATGGGCTGTCATTGGTTTTCTCCTGCATTCCTTTATTAAGTAGGTAATCACAGTAAAGTTAGGTTGTTTTCATGATTCAAGTTGTCAAAAAATGGGTGATAGTTAGAGGCTCTGGTACTCGCCGATGCGCACAGGGGGAGGGTCAGGTGCAGGGCCCTAAATGAATTCCCTGCACCCGAAGAACTGCCGAGGACGCGTCAACAAGGGCACGAACGGATGCAGCAAAGCTAGAAGGACGACCTGGAGGACTGTCGCTATGGATCTCATACCATAGAGGCACACTGCAGTCAAGAATGCAATCGTTGGGCCGTAGAGTGTCGCACCATGACGGCGGCTCTTGGATTAGGGAACGATTCGCTGCGCAACGTATTGGGCAGCGAAAGGAAATGGAACGCAGTTGCCTTCTTCTGCGAAACCGTCTTTTCAAGGAAGGAGGCCGCGGAAAGGGAGCGTGAGAGTAGGAGCTGACGACGCGCACCCGAACCGGCGCAGACGGCGGTGAAGAAGATGGGCACAATTTGCTGTCCGCCTAAACCCCTAGCAGGGCCAGCGGGCTGTGGGGGCCCGCACTACACGGCGCTACACGATTGGCAGTGGGTCAAGCGTCAATGACTCTCCTTTCCAGCGGTGTAACTCCGGAGTAAGATAAGCCAGGGCCGCCGGAAGGAGTAGAATCTCAGGCATCCCGCACCTCCTTGAAAACGGCCAGAAGGGTGAGCGCCGGAGTGACTTTTAGTGGGTATATCTCCTTTTCTCCTCTTACTAGGAGAGGATGGTTGCAGGAGGGAGTCCCACATATCCACCAAATGGCTCCCCAAGCCGGAGGGCCTTTGTCAACAAAAAAAAAGATTATTAAGGAATTTCAAGTTGTTTTTTAGTTGTTTAGTTGAGTTTTAAATAAAATCCGAAATAAACCTGGAGCGGTATTTGACATGCGTTAAGTGACGTTTCGTGTTGAACTTCAGTTGAATGGAAGAAATCGTGTGTTGTCGAATAGGTAAATTTGACATTAGCAATACACAGTTAGGTGACAACGAAACCAAACCGAACCACGCCGAGTTCAGAACCATTTTAAACCGTATAGTAGTAAGAAAACAAAGTTGATTTTTGTTGCATAATTTTTTCAATGAATGAGTTTTGGTTGTACCAAATGATACTTTCCACAGTTGATGAACAAATGATTCATTCCACTGTTGAACTGATGTTGAAGCCGAAACTGACAGTTGTGCATCTCGAATAGGGCCCCAGCAATCAATTAAAAGTCGGGCTTTTGAAAATATAGGCAAAACATATTAAGGTCAACTCTTCTTCCTTGCGTTATCCAGGCATTTTGCCACGGTTCATGGGACCCTGGGGTCTGCTTGACAACTAATCCCTAGTTTTTACGAAAGCGACTGCCATCTTACCTTCCAACCCAGAGGGGAAACTAGGCCTTATTGGGATTAGTCCGGTTTCCTCACTATGTTTTCCTTCACTGAAAAGCGACTGGTAAATAGTGGGTAAATATCAAATGATATTTAGTAGGTACATAAGTTCCGAAAAACTCATTGGTACGAGCGTGGGTTTGAACCCGCGACCTCCGGATTGAAAGTCGCACGCTCTTACAGCTTGGCCACTAGCGCTTCACATGAAATAGTCATGTTTAGTAGGTACCTGTATACAACTTGAGGGTAAATAATAGTTTAATATATGGTAGACTCGATTGTTATAAGAAAATCCCGCTATGTATAGTAAAACGCACAGTCTAGAAATATAACATCGACTGCAACTAGTATAAACATATCGCTATGTGCGAGAAACTACATATCGGGAGCAAGCGCATCTAATCATTTTTAAGAAAATATCGCTATGTGTCAAGCAACACATAGCGAGCACACGTCTGTAATTGCTGTTCAAATAAACTAATGTAGTTATGTGATTTATTCCAGTTAGCGATTATAGGAAGAGCATTCATTGTATAGGCGTCACATACCTACATTTGATAAATCCTTAAATAAGCGTCACGCTGTTTTTGGAGCATATGCGAATAGAAATAAGGTTCAAAATGGCATTAAAACCGAAAAATCGTCAAAAATCACATAGCTACTTTTGTACGCGCAGCGACGATACGTAATTTACTTTCTATACATGTCGCTCGCACTGACATGCGAGTAAGAGGTTTACTTCTATTATATGAGTCACTTCATCCTATGGATGGTATAGAAAGGATGCCAATCTCTTATGGCAGAATTGTTGCAAAAGTGACCGCTTTCAGTTTTAAATAATAGTTCCTAATCTCTCCGGTGGCGCTAGTTAGGCTCTGGAACATGAGTATAACATGAACCATAATATAAGGCAACAAATAACCCGATCAAATTACGTAAGTTGTTTTTGGTAGTATTTCGGTGTATGGTGGCGCCGCCTAATTACTGTTTTTTGATGGACACTTTTCATACATAGAGATTTGGCTCCTTTATATAGTCTCCATGCTTCAGCATTCGAAGATAAGCTAATGAATAGTTACTATAGTTTCACAAAAGGAAAAAAAACTTAGACGGAACCAAAAAGAAGATTGGTATTGGTACATACAGGCTAATTGGAACTTGGAACGTACACTGACATCAGAACAGTATCTAAATAATGTAATTTATTTATCGTGCATTTCGCTCGTACTTGTCCGTACATCTATTGGCGCGAGCGAGGCGCACGATAACGACATCAGTCTGATGTCAGTGTACGCTCGAGGCCTGTACAGCTCTATTACTGTACGGATTGAACTTATATACTTACCATAGTTGTAGTTCTGGACTGTAGTTGGGTGTTTTTTAGGGTTCCGTACCCAAAGTGTAAAAACGGGACCCTATTACTAAGAATCCTCTGTCCGTGTGTCTGTAAACTGCAGGCTGTATCTCATGAACCGTGATAGCTAGACAATCGAAATTTTCACAGATTATGTATTTCTGTTGCCGCTGTAACAACAAATACTAAAAAGTACGGAACCCTCGGTGGGTGAGTGGCACTTGTCCGGTTTTTGGTATTTCTCTAGCGTACGCTGCGTAGTTTCAGTGTGGTCGAATCTTAAACGTCCTACTACCCACATATAAAAGGTAAAGGCAAAGTAGAAATCGCATTTACGAGTAAGTATATACCTACATTAAAGTTATTCTTCAATATTGCGACAGAAACTCGGCAGACCTAGAATTTTCACAATAAAATATTCTTGCTTGCAAATACCAATCCAAACTATCCTTAAGATTCCTAAAGTCATAGAAAGTATTTGTGGATGTTTGTATATCTACAAGCTACATCTCGATCTTGGGTCAAACTATTTACATAAGTATTGTTACCTACTTGAGGCCGCCATCTTTTGACCGAAAAAAATGCATAAATATCTCGTTATTACAGTATAACGGAACTATGCGAAAAGTTTAGATTTTTGTTTAAAAATCTAGTTGGTCCCATTTTGGTCAAAGTCCATGGATGCGATCCATGAGGAATTAAAGGAACACCTCAGATATTATCTAGCCATACATATATTTTCGGATAAAAAACCTATTACGGTGAAACACTATATTTATAATATTTCAAGGCAGTGGTCGGCCAATTTGCGTTTCTCCTTGCGTAGTGCACCAAAAAATTAATATTTAAAAAGATCAAAAATACTATAATATTTTTAAGTCCCAGTCCCAGTTTACTGTTTTTTACTGCGGTAAGATATTTTAACTACTACACAGTTTGCCAACCCTAAGGACCGTGATTCATAGCATTAATATCGTCGATTTATTTACATCCTACACCTTTCGCCGTCGTTGCAGTCATTCATTCGGTTCAATGAGTTAACTAAATTAAACCATTCATTCGTTCAAGATGGCGGGCACAATCGTCGCGTTGCGGAACGGACAAATTCAATTTCGCCCGACTGAGATCTACGAGGGTGTGATATTTACATAATGTTGAATATTCCAAAAGGACTCAATAATACCTGTTGAATCTAGGAAATTCCAAATTGTTGGACCGTAATGTTCTGTACCTCATAAAGTTGCTATACCTAAAGGTACAGTCAAGTGTAAAAATATGAGTGCATACAACGTACTCAAAAATATGTCCCATAAGTTCTTAATTCGTTGACATAAGAGCTACGGGACATATTTTTGAGTATGATGAGTGCACCCATACTTAACTTACACTTGACTGTACCTACTACGCTAAGAAAATACTTACCATTAACTATTTAGTGATCTCAGCTAAGAAAAAAAAACCGGACAATTGCGAGTCGGACTCGCCCACCGAGGGTTCCGTACTTTTTAGTATTTGTTGTTATAGCGACAAAATAAATACACCATTTATGAAAAATTCAACTGTCTAGCTATCACGGTTATTGAGATACAGCGTGGTGACAGACAGACGACAGTGGAGTTTTCGTAATAGGGTCCCGTTTTTACCCTTTGGGTACGGAACCCTAAAAACAGTGCGGCACCCACTTCGACAAAAATCTGTGAGCGGAGAATCTACCGAACCTATGTAATCTAAGTAAAGGAATACCAAGAATGTAAGTAGGTACGTTTCTTTGACTGTGTCCCGTACCTGCTGTGAAGGTCCTCTTATGAGACCCTTACACAATAACGACAGCGCGCAGTCCCTTGAGGTCCCATTGACCTTGAAGTTTGTGGACCAAGGTCCCACGCCCAAAGTTATTTTAAATTCGGCACCTGGCAGCTTCTTGGAAGTTCTTGATACCTTAGGATTTTGCCCCCGATTGTACTTTCAACTAACAATAGGTAAAGGTTGTTATGTATGGAATGGGGAGTTAATATCGAAATGGAAGTTATACAACAAATCCATTTTATCCGGCTTAGCGCGAGTCGGACTCGCGCACCGAGGGTTCCGTACATTACATAATTTTAACAATGTATTTTTTATGTGAAACGTAAGAGAAAGGTAAATTGCGGTTTACGATTTATGACGTATTAAAAAAAACTACTTACTAGATCTCGTTCAAACAATTTTTCGGTGTAAGTTTGCATAGTAATCATCATGTACATCATATATTTTTTTCAGTTTTATCATTCTCTTATTTTAGAAGTTACAGGGGGGGGGGACACATTTTACCACTTTGGAAGTGTCTCTCGCGCAAACTATTCAGTTTAGAAAAAAATGATATTAGAAACCTCTATCATTTATGAAGACCTATCCATAGATACCCCACACGTATGGGTTTGATAAAAAAAATTTTTTTGAGTTTCAGTTCCAAGTTTGGGGAACCCCCAAAATTTATTGTTTTTTTCTATTTTTGTGTGAAAATCTTAATGCGGTTCACAGAATACATCTACTTACCAAGTTTCAACAGTATAGTTCTTATAGTTTCAGAGAAAAGTGGCTGTGACATACGGACACAATGACCCACATTTAGAGCATGATAAACACAAGGATAAACGAAAAGTTTATCACTTTTATTCCGGAATTCATGCCCCAAGGGTGTGCAATGTTGGTTGCATTAGTACGGGAGGAGGGGTCAGCTAGTTTAACGACTTTTACACGGATGAAATCTACGAAGTCGCATTCGCAGACACTACTGATAGGCTTATATTGACCGTGATTACCTTTTGTATTGTTTTTGAGCTCCCGATATTTCGACGCAGTTACATGCATCTATTCATCTACGGTAAATTGTACAGCGGCCATCAGACATACAAAGGAGCTAACATAAGTCCTCACAAATAACTTCCCGAACAAAGAATAAAAGACTATATTGTCAACGCGTTTGAGTGCACTTTCGTGGCACTTTCAAATATATGTCTGAGCAACACATACCTATATAGTAGGATATATTGATGGCTGCGCCTCGGATTCCCAAAATCCAAACCTATCAACTTTTTGTTTTTTCTTAGGTATCGTTAGTGCTAACGATCTTTATGTAAGGGAGGACACGTCCCAATTAGTTCGACCAGAACGTTACCATGTTACGGACGTTTTGAAATAACAGAAACATCTAAATCTCCTAAACATTTGTTTTTTAGCGAATTGCCTACTGACAAAATTGTATTTTTTTAGGATTTCGTACTCAAAGGGTTTCGTACTAAACGGGACTAAAAAGTACGGAACCCACGGTGGGCGAGTCCGACTCGCACTTGACCGGTTTTTTTTTAACTCCGTTTTCTGAACCTACTAAACCTTAATACAAAATTAATTATCTACAGTTCACGTTCGAAAGTATCTGTAGCAGTTTAATTGTACTTTACAAGGGCCTGACACTCTTTGATAGAGAAAGATAGTCTCATTGCGATTCCTATAAGAGGGAAGAGAAAATAGTGCCATGCTTTGTCTTTATCACCGCCGGTTCGGGTTATGGCATCATAGCAAGAAGGCGATGGCGAAATACCGAAATTTATAAGTGAAAGAGAAAAAGGATTATGCTGCCATCAAGGGCCTGCTGACACTCCTTGATAGAGAAAGATAGTCTTATTGCGATTCCTATAAGAGGAAAGAGAAAATAGTGCCATGCTTTGTCCTTATCACCGACCGGGTGACATCATAGGTAGGAGGCGATGGCGAAATACCGAAATTTATAAGTGAAAGAGAAAAAGGATTATGCTGCCATCAAGGGCCTGCTGACACTCCTTGATAGTGAAAGATAGTCTTATTGCGATTCCTATAAGAGGAAAGAGAAAATAGTGCCATGCTTTGTCCTTATCACCGACCGGGTGACATCATAGGTAGGAGGCGATGGCGAAATACCGAAATTTATAAGTGAAAGAGAAAAAGGATTATGCTGCCATCAAGGGCCTGCTGACACTCCTTGATAGTGAAAGATAGTCTTATTGCGATTCCTATAAGAGGAAAGAGAAAATAGTGCCATGCTTTGTCCTTATCACCGACCGGGTGACATCATAGGTAGGAGGCGATGGCGAAATACCGAAATTTAAGAGTCAAAGAGAAAAAATCCTATGCTGCCCAAATATTATATGAATATTCTTTCTCTTACCTCCGGTCGCTCGGTGGCGCGTCTATAACTACTTGTATATACTATGTCTATGTGCTGCCATACATGAAACTGTCTATACATGAATATGTCTTTCTCTTACCCCTGGTCGCTCGGTTTTATGTCTATAACTACTTGTATATACTGTCTATGGTTATTTATATCGAGACGTATCTGGACGCTTTTCGTAGTTTTCAGTAGTTCAAGATTTATGTTATATTTATTGGTATTTGATCTGTCGGTATACAACATCGGATTTTTGACAAGATTTTTCACAAGGAATAAACACATTTTACTTTTTGTAACTTTTATTTTTACAGATAATACAACTATGTTTTCGCAACTTAACATAAGTTTTACCTGGGTACTAATTTACTTATACTTATTTTAAATCTTAAGTAGGTACCTATAAAGCAATGATTTTAGTCTCAGTACACTTATTTAATACATATAGTTCGGTATTATTAAATACTATAAAAAAATCGAAATCTTTGCGATTCAATCGAACACATCAAAATAAAAACAATGATTGTGTATGTGTAATGTGCTCGAATTCATACATTTTTTTTAATTTACCATTTATCTTAGGCGCTTGGTGCGGTGATTTTCTAGTAGAAGGTAGCTCAAGTTTGGAAATGAAAACTAGTTTACAGTACATATGGTGTTCCATTACGACACCCTGTGCTATAATAAGCACATTACGTAACTACGTCGAAAATATAAAGGGCCATATGTACTGTAAAACGTTGTACGATACAAGAGCGAATAGGTAATTCGCAACTCGCACTTGTATCGCGAAAAAACCTAAAAATCAAACCAATTTAAAAGTGCGTGCGCTTCTCCAGAGTTCTTACGCCCAGATCTAAAGTAATCTAATAATACTATATGATATAAAAGGCTAATTTCTAGCTCGTTGAAAATATATAAAATTTACTATTAATGAATCGTCCAGTATTATTGCAGTCCACCACAAAACATCTATCGCGACCCATTTTTATCGTAAGTATGATTTTAAAGCTAAAAACGTGAACATAATAACTGAGAAGTATGGGAATTGACAGAAACACTGCTACCAAACTTGCCATTTATGGCCACATCAAGCGCTGCGATCGTTTCGGCTTCCCCACCACCCGCTTTGCACTGAGCGAATAGACGCACACAGACAAACACGGTAAAGTAGGTACTGATTTTTGTTATGTATGTGTGCGTGCATCTAAACGATACACAGATCTCTATGGAGAAACGCGCAGTTTAAAAATGCTTTTTGTTAACTGTTATACAAGACTCCGTCTAAACTAAAGGCCGTAACACACCGTCGCACCGCACCAAGGTCATTGTGCGACGCATCAATAAGTAAGAGCGAGAAAGCGATATCTCTTTCTCGCTGTTACTTTTGGGTGCATCGCACAATGACCTTGGTGCGGTGCGACGGTGTGTTACGGATATAACTCTGCACCGACTTTTATACAACAAAGTGTGTAAGTCTCAATATAAACGTCATATTTCCATACAAATATGACATGTATGACGCCTTCCCCACACTTTGTTATTACAAATTCCATGCATTAACTTGGGACGACTCTAATAACATAATTTTACAAATAACTAAGCTCGAAAGACACTTACTAATATTATAAATGCAAAAGTAACTGTCTGTTTCCCTTCACGATTAAGTCCCCGGCAAGCTCGGCCGAATTTCACCTTCCCATACAAACAGAGTTTCGTTCTCATTATAAAACTACGTGTTGGATTGTAATGTAACCTTGCACATACAATGACATGAGGTATATCTATGTCTGTAATTAGTTTATATAACTCTACTATATAAAAACAAACGAAATAAAGCAAAAACAAGTTTTGTATGAAAAACTGAAATTCGCTGTAGATATACCTTATCCTATTGTAAGTATAAAGTTTCAGAGCATTCTAGCTACTCGTTTAAAAATGAGAGCGTAACTACGTTTGTATGGACAAAGATAGATATAACTCCGTAATAGATAGATACAGTCTAAGGAAAAAACGTGCCTCGAAAATCAAGAAAATTTGATTCTCGTTCAGAGGGCGCTACTAGTTTTGGCCTACAGTCGAATAGATGGCGTTGACGGTTTCGTTTGTTATTTAACAATTTTAACGCATATCAGTAAAAGAACATGGGTCAAAATCATAAAAATAATTAATGCAAATAAAAAAAAAATCATTTATCTATATTTAAATACATTCTATCGTATTTTTATAAATCTTCATTTTGAGTTTTAAAGTGCGTCGACAGATGGCAGTGAATTTACTGGGGTTACAAAATTTACTATGACAGTACCGCTCTAGTATAAGTTACTCTATGGTATAAAGTTTCAGAGCATTCTAGCTACTCGTTTTAAAATGAGAGCGTAACTACGATTGTATAGAGAACCGAGCTTGCCGGGGACCCTTAAACCGCTTATATTATTTAGATGAAATTTAGTATGGGGGCAATAGGATAGTTTTTATAAATCGCCATCATCATTCCATGCAGACAAAGTCGCGGGCAAAAGCTAATATAATATAAGCGTCGTCAAATCGCAAGCCAAAATATATGGCATCAGGGGCCTATTGGATAATAAAATACAAGCTAATACTGTTAGTGATTTTACATACAAAATCACTGCCAATTATGTATAGAAAATTATGAGAATAGATTTAGCTTTCGGTCTTTAGACAAATGAAATATACATATTTATTTAAATATTTACAGAGTAGCCTGTTTAACTTAATATGGCATTTAATATAAAAAAATACACTCATGGACAAATTTAGGGGAACGCAAAAAAAAAGTTTATTAGCCGGGTCCACACAGAGCGAGCATACGCGCGAGGCAATTTCCTCGCGCACAAAACGGCCAGTGTACACGTGCCTCGGCCGAGGCGGCGCGCGCGAGGCACGTCTAAAAATGTCGATACAACACGCGAGAAAATACGATGGAAAATAATTATGCACTACATCTACATCAAACAGTTTGTCACCGTTCGCTAAATTTCGCGAAGTTTCATAGTGACGTTGATCAGTCCGTCAATAATATCTTAATTTTTTTATAAATGTCCCCAAAGAGGATATAATAGGATAGAGCGGTATTGTCATAGTAAATTTTGTAACCATAGTAAATTCACTGCCATCTATCTGTCGATAGTTTTTTTATGATTTTGACCCATGTTCTTTCACTGATATGCGTAAAAATTGTTAAATAACAAACGTAACCGTCAACGCCATCTATACGACAGTAGGCCAAAGCTAGTAGCGCCCTCTGATCGAGAGCCAAAAATTCTTGATTTTCGAGGCACGTTTTTTCCTTAGACTGTATCCATCTATTACGGAGTTATATCTATCTTTGGTATATATATATATATATATATATATATATATATGTATAAATTACATAACTCCGTAATAGATGGATACAGTCTAAGGCAAAAACGTGCCTCGAAAATCACGAAAATTTGATTCTCGATCAGAGGGCGCCAATACCGTTGGCCTACTCTCGTATAGAGGGCGTTGAAGGTTTCTTTTGTTATTTAACAATTTTAACGCATATCAGTAAAAGAACATGAGTCAAAATTATATAAAATAATTAATGCAAATAAAAAAAAACATATATCCATCTTTAAATACATTTTATCGTATTTTTATAAATCTTCATTTTTAGTTTTAAAGTGTGTCGATAGATGGCAGTGAATTTACAGTGGTTACAAAATTTACTATGACAGTACCGCTCTATCTTATTATATCCTCTTCGAAGTTACTCCATGGTTAACTGAAAAGGCTAGTGCTGCGCTCTGGTGGAGTGGAGTGGCTACAGAACATTGCAGTAACATCCCCTATTCCCTTTGGTTTCCTTGTAAGTAGGTGCACCTGCCTAGGATATGATCCACAGCATGTTGAGGCCGGCGGGGCCGAGATGCACGCGGTGCAGCGCGGGCGGCGTGCGTCGCGCGCAAGCAGCTATGAGCAGAAGTATCGTGTGCAGGAGGTTGTTGCGTCCGCGGCACACCTGCAAAATGAGACCCCTTATTAACCTTTTGGACGGCAATGACGGATATATCAGCACCGCAGGTCCAACGCCAAAGACGGATTAATCGGTCAAAGACCACAGAGCAACATAGACGTGCATGTGCATAAAGTTCAATTTCAGTTTGACATTTCGGTGACGTGGCGTCCGAGCGACAGATTTTGTGTTTGACATGGCGTCGGAAAGGTTAAAGGCCGTTCCATCGGTTTTCCGCTATCACTGTCACATTTCGCAAGAAAGAACGGGAAAGACCATGCGCGCCAAGTGTCAATTTTGATCGAATTTTGTCGATTTTTATTTATTTTAAAAACGTTGCCTTACAATATCGAAATTTGAAAGCGGTCAAATTACTATTTAAGTTAAGATTGTTTTTTCTTCTTTTTGTTTATAGTGTCACATAATAAATAACCAAGTAAAGTTGGATTAAAAGTCCTAGTTAGAGTCCTGGGAATTAATTGTATCGAGCAAAGATAGATATAACTCCGTAATAGATGTTTACAGTCTAAGGAAAAAACGTGCCTCGAAAATCAAGAAAATTTGATTCTCATTCAGAAGGCGCCACTAGTTTTGGCCCACTGTCGTATAGATGGCGTTGACTGTTTCGTTTCTTATTTAACAATTTTAGCGCATATCAGTGAAAGAACATGGGTCAAAATCATAAAAATAATTAATGCAAATAAAAAAAAAACATTTTTCCATATTTAAATACATTTTATCGTATTTTTATAAATCTTCATTTTTAGTTTTAAAGTGTGTCGATAGATGGCAGTGAATTTACAGTGGTTACAAAATTTACTATGACAGTACCGCTCTATCTTATTATATCCTCTTCGAAGTTACTCTATGGTTAACTGAAAAGGCTAGTGCTGCGCTCTGGTGGAGTGGCTACAGAACATTGCAGTAACATCCCCTATTCCCTTTGGTTTCCTTGTAAGTAGGTGCACCTGCCTAGGATATGATCCACAGCATGTTGAGGCCGGCGGGGCCGAGATGCACGCGGTGCAGCGCGGGCGGCGTGCGTCGCGCGCAAGCAGCTATGAGCAGAAGTATCGTGTGCAGGAGGTTGTTGCGTCCGCGGCACACCTGCAAAATGAGACCCCTTATTAACCTTTTGGACGGCAATGACGGATATATCAGCACCGCAGGTCCAACGCCAAAGACGGATTAATCGGTCAAAGACCACAGAGCAACATAGACGTGCATGTGCATAAAGTTCAATTTCAGTTTGACATTTCGGTGACGTGGCGTCCGAGCGACAGATTTTGTGTTTGACATGGCGTCGGAAAGGTTAAAGGCCGTTCCATCGGTTTTCCGCTATCACTGTCACATTTCGCAAGAAAGAACGGGAAAGACCATGCGCGCCAAGTGTCAATTTTGATCGAATTTTGTCGATTTTTATTTATTTTAAAAACGTTGCCTTACAATATCGAAATTTGAAAGCGGTCAAATTACTATTTAAGTTAAGATTGTTTTTTCTTCTTTTTGTTTATAGTGTCACATAATAAATAACCAAGTAAAGTTGGATTAAAAGTCCTAGTTAGAGTCCTGGGAATTAATTGTATCGAGCAAAGATAGATATAACTCCGTAATAGATGTTTACAGTCTAAGGAAAAAACGTGCCTCGAAAATCAAGAAAATTTGATTCTCATTCAGAAGGCGCCACTAGTTTTGGCCCACTGTCGTATAGATGGCGTTGACTGTTTCGTTTCTTATTTAACAATTTTAGCGCATATCAGTGAAAGAACATGGGTCAAAATCATAAAAATAATTAATGCAAATAAAAAAAAAAACATTTTTCCATATTTAAATACATTTTATCGTATTTTTATAAATATTTATTTTTAGTTTTAAAGTGTGTCGACAGATGGCAGTGAATTTACTGGGGTTACAAAATTTACTATGACAGTACCGCTCTAGTATAAGTTACTCTATGGTATCGAGCGAAGTGTCTATGGATGGTATAGAAAGGATCGCAATCTCTTATGGCAGAATTGTTGTAAAAGTGACCGCGTTAAGCTTTAAATAATAGTTCCTAATCTCTCCGGTGGCGCTAGTTAGGCTCTGGGACATGAGTATAACATGAACCATATAAGGCAACAAATAACCCGACCAAATTACGTAGGTTGTTTTTGGTAGTATTTCGGTGTATGGTGGCGCCGCCTAATTACTGTTTTTTGATGGACACTTTTCATACATAGAGATTTGGCTCCTTTATACAGTCTCCATGGAAGTGTTGTAATTCGTGTCATCACGTTGTGACACATAAATCCTATATGGGAGTGTCTAACCATAGTGTAACCTGTTTAATATTAGTCTGAAAGCTAGTACTCACTTCAATAGTATCATCTTCCAACGCCAGTACGTAGTGCGGCGGACGACTGGTCACTTTATGTATAGACAACGCACTGGCGCCGCGCGGCGGGGGTGAAGGCGCGCTTGATACGTGGCCCTCCGTGAACGCCTACAAAAATATCATAAATTATTAGTTAATGTCGCAAACAGAGAAAATACTCGTTGTAAGTAACAACGACGAAATAGTTATTTGTGCAACAAGAGAGGAAAGCTGGTTTTTCTTGCGAGTGTTTTTTTTTGAGTTCCGAAAAAAGCGAAATATTCTAAGTTAGAATCTTGAGCGTAGCGAGGGACTCAAAAACACGAGATGTAAAATAACTGCTCTCGTGTTGCACACATAATTTTTCACCTCAGTAGTGAAAACATATTAAAGGTTAAAATGCATTTCGAATTTCACAGAATAATACAGAGAAAAAAAAAGAATGTAATAAAAGTATGAAGTGGCAGTTCATGGCCTTCACTAAATTAAAAAGCTACTTTGTTTCACTCCCTGGAGTGACGAAAGTAGGCTTGTACGAACTGCTGAGGTGAAAAAAAAAATAACAAGTTCAATAAAACATTTCCATTCCATTTCAAAAACATTTGAATAAACTTCCTATCAGCAAACAGGTAAAAACTAGCAAAGATAGAAGATAATGTGTTGAGACCATGCGCTTGAAACGCCAGAGGTAATTTCAAGCTTAACCCCTTATCAGTACAGTGATGTTCTATCAACGACATTACTAGTGGAAATTTCTGTGATTTAGGGTAGTTAAATAAATAAAGAAAAATTATAGGACATTCTTACACAGACAGTCCCACGGTAAGCCCAAGGAGGCTTGAGAAAACGATATATATAATATATAAATACTTAAATACATAGAAAACACCCATGACTCAGAAACAAATATCTCTGCTCATCACACAAATAAATGCCCTTACCGGGATTCGAAGCCAGGACCATCGGCTTCACAGGCAGGGTCTTACCCACTAGGCCAGACTGGTCGTCTAAAGTTGCGGTACTATGCGTACGTTTAGGTCGTTTTAGGGGGCCTATGTCTGTCCCAACTGCCCTGCCCTGCAAAGTACTGTGCTGAGTCGCCTGCGTCTCAGCATACGCTTAGCCTAAGTGCAGGACTATCTCCACGTCGGTGGGCTTGCTGTCTTCGTGGTCACTGCCTCCGCCGTTCCGTTTGTAGTTGATGTAGCTACCGGGGCCGTAGTTAGAGGTGTGGAGGCGCCGGGGCAACAAAGGAATGGAGGCCTCCTGGCCCCAAATTATTTTTCCCAAGTTGTGGGGGCAGTTGTTGTTCATCCATTAATTACATCACACGAATTTTGAGGTTTTTTTTACCCCCCCTTGTGGTCACATTTGGCAAACCCCCTGGTGTGACGTCATATTTTTTCAATGAAATTTATATTATTTTTGACCAAAGAAATATTAGTAATTTTATAACCAAAAACAGATTAGAAAAGAAAATTAAACGATTAAAAACGATTATCATTCCAAAAACTTGTTATTTAACTGTACAGCGAATAAAATAATTTGAATAAGTTAAAGTGACGTCACAAAATTTGTGACTCTCCTCCCCCTTGTCACAACATGTCACATTCTCTTGATCCCCTCCCCCCTAAACGTGTGATGTAATTAATGGATGACCCCTTGCCCCGGTTGCCTTCCCCTAAATCCGGCCCTGGTAGCTAACTAGCTACATACTAGTGATGTACCTTACGGCCGACGTCAGGTAGTTGTCCGTCGAGGTAGGTGGCCAGTAAGTGTAGGACTATCTCGGCGTCGGTGGGCTTGCTGTTGTCATAGTCGCTGCCGCCGCCGTTCCATTTGTAGTTGCTGAGACAGCCGCCAACAGCCAGTTCTGTAAGGAGTAAGTATAGGTACTGTCCGCGCGCCAATTCCGTGCATTCGGAGGTCGAGGAAGTGGGAGGGTGTGCGCTGCGCCCGTACGTACAAAATGACACCACACTGTCATGTCGCCCAACATTCCTAACATTCCTCAGCCGTGCACGGAATTCGCGCGCGAACAGTATGTTGACTGTATATAAAATAAATTATTTCACACCATGCATGAATTAAAGCAACAGAACATTAATAGTAGACTGCAGTTATTTTTATTTATCGACACAATTTCTATTTTATAAATCGTATAGAACTATAAAGAGTAGATAACTTGAACTTGACGTCATTTGCTAGTGTTTCATATTATAAATTCCATAGTGACAAATCGTTTTGACGGTTCGAAAAAAGAAACTGATTTGACTTTAGTCGGAGGAAGGTAAGAAGTAAATTTTGACAGTTAATAATTGACCCTTATATATAATGACACTAAAGGTATCAGTTAAACTGCAGGTCTTAGCTTCGTAAATTTACATCTTTACTTAAACTGACTATATAGACACTATAGTAATACTCGTAAATAAAGAAAACGAAGGTTGATGCAAACAGATTGCGATGCATGTGCACTTTAAACTATTTATTTTTCGAACACCATTTCTATTGAATAAAATCGGAAAAAGCTGCCAACAACCGTTAAAACTGAATAAAAAAAAACTAGTTACCCCTCTCAACCCCCTAAACTTCCCCCTAAAATAAGAAGTAAGCGGTTTTGACTTATTTACAATATTAGTGGTGGTAATTGCTATAACTATTTCAAATTTTAGGTATCTACGTCAAACGGTCTCTGAGAAAAACGCATTAAACTGATTTGCAAGACCGAAGTGATCCAATAATTAATAGATAAAGCTTTTTACTCGGTAGCTATAATATTCTAAATGCCTGTGACATATTGTTTATATATTATAATTTAATGATGTCTAATAATTTAATTGGATAAGTCTAATGTAATCCTATTTCTACATGAATAACGACATATTTATAATTTTATGTAAATTGTGCTAAACAGAAAATGTTAAATGACGTGTAACGCTTGTTATCAATAAACGATTGATTGATTGATTGAATAACTGGTATCAAGGTAGATGACTAAGGAAAAGTAGTACAATGATTGTATGAAGATGTCACACAGTGCGTTTCAGTGTGACGTGTTACCTTTGATCCTTTGCACAAGATACTTCTGGTCCGGGAAGGCTTCGAGGAAAGGCAGCACGGCGGCCAAAGACCCGCAGCCCACGGTCTTTGCGCTCTGTCGTAAACGCTCCACGGATACCTGATACAATACAATAATTATAAACTGAAATAGATATCATATATTAAAGAAAAAGTGACGAAGCTCTCCAGTGGTGAAGGCTGGATTCGAACCGGCGTCATTAGCTATCGCGGCTAACGCAATGAACCCCTAGGCCAGTAGGCCACCCCGGGCCCCGCCACGGCGGAACCGGTCCCAATTTCCCGACTATACGCCATCTTACTAAGGCTAGGTGTCTTTGACCAACTTTAAGGGCGAGCAGTACGCGAACAGTACGGTACGGAATTACGATATAGCGAGAGAGATTGGGTGCTGCCATCTATACACCCCAATAATACACACTGATTTGCTAGTGTATGTTCCCAAAGTTGTGACAATAGTAGGGTTTTTGACTACTAGTCAAATCAGATTCTTTTTTCAAACTGTCAAAACGATTTTGCTACTATGGTATTTATATGAAACACTAGCATGTGACGTCACAATCAAATTACCTACTCTTTATTGTTTTATACTGGTTTTAAAATAGAAATTGTGTCTGAAAACAACTGCTGTTTACGTTTCTCTATTAATCTTCTGGTGCTTTATTTCATGCATGGTGTAAAATAATTTATTTTAAATACGGTCAAATAACCTATTATTATAGTTTAGCAAGGGTCTCTTTATCACTGGAACATAAATATAGAATATTGTTCTTTTTCTGAAATTCAAAAATCTGATATTGTTAATTGTTTCCGTTCTCCTATATTACTGGACCGTAAAATGTCTAGATCTTACTTTAGACATTTTACAAACCCCCATTTAAGCCGTTTTTAGCTTTCCGTACCCAAAGGGTAAAAACGGGACGCTATTACTAACACTCCACTGTCCGTATGTCTGTCTGTCACCAGGCAGTATCTCATGAACCGTGATAGCTAGGCAGTTGAAATTTTCACAAATACTGTTGCCGCTATAACAACAAATAAGTACTAAAAATTAAATTTATACGGAACCCTCGGTGGGTGAGTCCGACTCGCACTAGTCCGGTTTTTTAAAGTATTTTTCACCCTTGTGAACTGGCGAGAGGGGAGGGAGAACTTGGCCCTACCCACTAAATCGACTCCGGCGTTTCACCCTCTTTGCCGTTTGCGAGAGCGCCATGGGATCGAGTACACTTCACTCCACCATGGAGTACTGTAAAGGTTTGTAACCTTTACAGCCTTTTTATTAGTAACTGGCTACAGCCACGTTTTGAATTTAGAATCGTATCGCCCTGTCAAATGGAACGAGGGTGCGTGTTCGCCATTCCTTGGGAGCAGAGATGGGCATTAATCGATTAACCTTTTAGTTAACTAATCAATCGATTAAAAATATCAATCGTCATTTTTTAATCGCGATTAATTTAGTTGCGATTAAATTAGTTGTGAGAATGTTCGACTAACAACTAAATTAGTTTTAGTTTCAATCGACTAAATTTCACGATTAAATCTATATTAAAACTACGTAGTCGCCCGTTTTTGCATTTTTTATCTTGCAATATGTAACTACAAGTACGTATGTATGTAACATACGGAGGTACTCGTATGTTGTAACTATGTTAGTTTGGGTAGAATTTTGCGACTAATTTTGAAGCAGATATCTCCATCCGATTGAGCTAAAATTATGTATACACGTTTAATTTGAAATGCTTGAATGACAATGCAAATAATGCCATAATATTATTATAACGATATATTGGTAATAACGACAAATAGCGAAAAACTGCATTGTTTACAAATCGCAAACAATAAAGTAGGTTGGTGCATTATTAATACTTTGAATTATACGATACTGAGTAAATCTTAGACATAGAAACTATCAATATTTTGCTGTCTCTGACAATAGTAAAACTCTTTTTAGTGTCACGCGGTGACAAAACAATGGGATAATCCTACTTACCTGGCCTGGAAGTTGTTTGTTGCATTTTGGTGCAAGTGCCGACGCATCTTCTAAAAATAACACGTTCTATTGAATGACACATCTGCATGTTGTTTATTATCTACGCGGTCTATTTTGTTTTCAACGTGTGGTCATTAAAAATATTTAAACCTCTTTGTAAAGAACTCTCAGCGGTAACTATGGTACATTTTCCTTGCGTCATTCTACATTCAAATATATCAATCAACATACATATTTTATTTATTACCGCTATTGCCAATATATAGGACCGGTAGCGAATTGGTCGATCAGCCGCTTGTTTCATATACAAAGTTTGATTTATTATAACTGTGTTTTTTAATGTTTTATCTTATCACATATGAACATGTTATTGTATAAACAACGTTGATTTGTTGATAATTTTTGCTTTTAATTATTATTTTTACGATTGCAAGACTAACCTCATATAGTTTAACTAAATACATATCATGGTTGCTTTTATATTTAATATACAAAGTTTGATTTATATAATTGTGTTTTTTTAAGTGTTATTTTACTAATGCACAAAGTACCCAGTTCTTATTTACCCTTAGATAAGAGAAATTTAATCCAATTTCAGAGAGATGCACTACTTTAGTAGTAAAATAATAGTGAGAACAGATCTCACTCCTTAGAAACGGTCAAAATATCGTAAGTAATAATACATGACTATTTTATTTTTAAACATCCGTTAAGATGTCCTAATCAGTCTGTCAACATAGCCATACCGAGGTATTCTATTCAATTTGCTTCTAACATTAGTCGCGAGAAAATAGTCTAACTAATTAGTCGATTACAAAATTTAGTTGTCCGAAATCAATCGGCAACTAATTTAGTTGCAACTAAATTAGTTGCACTCTGTACAACTAAGATTGATCAATCGTCGTTTTCAATCGTCAGTCGCAATTAATTCTTGTAATCTTAATCGTTAATCGTTAGTCGATTACATTTTGCCCATCTCTGCTTGGGAGGCAGCCATCTCGGCTAGTCATGTTTAAAAAAACTAGAAAAATTGAATAATAAAGATAAGAAGAGATCTATAACAGCAGTGCTGAAATAATTTATTTCCATTCCATGTCCTCCCTCTAGGCGTAACCCCTTTACAGTACACTCCACCATGGTGCAGTAAACTTGTTATTCGAAATTGAATACTTACATGTCCCAATTTAACATCATGCAGCCCGATCCTGGCGAGCGCCTCGTCCACAGCCGCCATCTCTCTCACCAAGCGCTCCAAAATTGTTACATGTAGCCACTGTACATAAACAAAGATTAATATAAATTGACGAATAAACTTTTTATTATCACTCGTTACCATGTTTACGGTCTCCTGGGTCACTCATGACTCATGACATAAAAACCTAAGTTTTAGCAAAGATAATAATATATATGATATGGGATTTCTGTCATAGTATATTTTGCAGTCACAGTAAATTTACTGGCGCTTATCGACACACGATTAAAAGTAAAAATAAAAATAGCAAAAACTGTATGTATATATACGGATAAACGATTTTTTAATTTGTATTTATTATTTTTATATGATTTTGACCCATGTTCTTTCACTGATACGAGTTAAAATTGTTAAATAACAAACGAAACCGTCAACAAAACAATCTAGCCGAGATTAGGCCAAAGGTTGGCATTGGTTGTAGCGCCATCTGTCCGAGAATCAAATTTTCTTGGATTCCGAGGCACGTTTTTTCCTTAGACTGTATTCATCTTATACCGAGTTACATAGGTCTTTGGTGTACACAGATTTCCGAGCACAACGCTATTTGACTAGTCCTAATACATCTTATGCATCAAGTATTTACCTAGGCAGGATAGATTATAACATAAGGAACTGACCAGTCTCAAGTTGAGGTTCCAGTCGGTGAGCCTCTGCGGGTCGAGTTGAAGGCGCCACCACACTTGAGGGGCCCCGCTTAGTCCGCTGCGATCGTTCGAGCCGGAATCTTCTAGTTTGCTTTCTGCAAAAAAATATAGAAAAAAATTTTTTCACGTCACTGTTTGGCTCTCTTCTGATTTGGTGTTTCAGTCAAAATGGCCGACTGGAGAATTTAGCATTTTTATTTTATTGAAAATATTAATAATCCTAATATTTATACTGAAATTGGGCTATGTTTTAGAGTCACATTAACATTTATCTTTCTTTGAAACCATTCTTTGTTGCTGTCATCATGCCTATTGCCAGAGGAGCTCCGCAGCTTTTAGGGTTCCGTACCCAAAGTGTAAAAAACTGGACCCTATTACTAAGACTCCACTGTCCGTCTGTCTGCCACCAGGCTGTATCTCATGAACCGTGATAGCTAGACAGTTGAAATTTTCACAGATGATGTATTTCTGTTGCCGCATAACAACAAATACTAATAAGTACGGTACCCTAGGTGGGCGAGTCCGACTCGCACTTGTCCGGTTTTTAATATCGTCCTCGTATCAAATTGGTGGTCTGTGATCCGGTTGTTGTAAACAAACCATTTAAGCTAGGACGCCGGCCATGTCAAAAAAATGTATTCACCTATATCCAGGGTGGCAAGTTGATAGTGTGGCGGGGGCATAGGCGTGGGGCTGCTGGTACTGATGTTTAGGGACGACTCAAGAATGCTCCGCTCTTCATATTGTCTGTGAACAACACATCGGCTTATGAGTCCCCGGTAAGCTCGGCCGAATTGCACCTTCCCATACAAACGTACTTCCGCTCTCATTTTAAAACTACGCGTTGGATTGTAATGAAACTTTGCACGTACTATGACATGAGGTATATCTAGGTCTGCAATTAGTTTATATAGCTCCAGTTTATAAAATAAACAAAATAGAGCAAAAACAAGTTTTGCATGAAAACTTAAATTCGCTGTATTTTTTTACTATGGTATCTGAAGCTACATAAACTAATTACAGACATAGATATACCTTATCCTATTGTAAGTACAAAGTTTCAGAGCAATCTAGCTAGTCGTTTTAAAATGAGAGCGTAACTACGTTTGTAAGGAAAAGTGAGCTTGCCGGGGACCCTTATCTGTTAATTTATAATAATCCTAGACCCTAAAATCAACAGCAGAAATAGCTAAGCCAGCCAGGTATCCAAATAGTATTTTGTGCAACAGGCACATAATAAGGGTTCTTAAAATTCAAGGGCCGACAATTTCAAGACCTAATTATGTACCGTTGCACACAATATTTTTTCTAAGTCAGCAGCAAACACCTAAAATTATAAATAGTACCAAAGTTAATAATTGTTTGTAGATCTTTGCCTAGAAGTCAGAATTAAAAAAAAACAACAGTTTCATAATATTGTATGAATATTCCTAAAAACACTGCTGTTAGGATCCTAAGAACACTGAGATTTCAATCTCACTGGCAGTCATTTACGCTACAAATAAGTGCTGGAGTACAAAAAGGATCTTAAAATAATTTTGCTAAGTATAACAATGGTTAGATCGGTTTGAACACCTCGCCCATTTTGTTTTTTCGGCTCTTGGTCATCAATGAACACAGAGCACTATATTATTATAGTTGGTCAAACCAAATTGTCAGTAAATAAGAACAAAAAAATACTTCGGGTAATTACTTCGAACGCACTTCGTCAGCAGCGAAGCATTTTTGTGTTCCTTCCCTCTATAACCGAAGACACTACTTAGATGTAATGTTCTTGTTTAAAATTCTTAAAGGTGTGATAAAATGTCCGAATCTCTTAGAATTAGTCACTTTCAGTTGTCCGCACCAACCCCTACGTTCTAGACCTCTATTTCATATCAGCTTTGCCCGCAAGAATTACGCTCGGCACACATTTTTCAGACGAGTCCCAAATTATTATAATAAGCACCTACATGACATTGATCCTTTTCACACTTCCCTGTCTAGTCTTAGAATGAAACTTAGACATAAGTTGTTTTAATATGTCAAGTATAAATATAAATAAGTAAATGTATAAATGTAACTTTCCGGCTTTCCGGTAGGACAACCGTAGGCTCATGTTTTTCTTTTATCTCCTTTTTATCTCTGCTGTTTAGTGTGTATGTTAACATTATGTACTTACTAATGAACCTCCAGGTCTGTTTTCTTAAGTATGTTAAGTACATTTGTACTTCAAACCCATTTGTATATGTGACTGTTTGTGTTCTAAATAAAAAAAAAAAAAAAAAAAAAAAAAAAAAAAAAAAACAATACTCATCCTTTTTTTTGGTTGCTAGTACTAGTGTAAGACAAAGATAGTATGATTCTCTCTATGTATGAAATGAGACAGTTCTGACAAACTATATCACCTTCACTACACTATAGAAAGCAAAGTAGGACTTGAAATGAACACTAATAAAACAAAAGTAATGACTAACAGTTATAAAAAGCCTATAATCATTGGTGACGAGACAATAGAGTACGTAAATAACTATATATACTTATGTAAACAGATCTCATTCTCAAAAACCAGCAACGATGAAGAGGTCAACAGAAGATCAGCTATAACCTGGAAGAAGTACTGGTCTCTGAAAGAAGTTCTGAAGGGAGACTACAGCATGACATTAAAAAAAGTGGTGAGTGACACTTGTCTCCTGCCATGTCTAGTCTACGGCTCACAAACATGGGTATACACCAACAAAGTGAAGGAGAAAATAAGAACTACGCAGAGAGCTATGGAGAGAAGTATGACGGGGCTGCGGAAAATATACAAAATAAGACACGCAAGAATTAGAGAAAAAACCAAGGTAACCAACGCTCTTACCCATGCTCTCAAACTTAAATGGAACTGGGCTGGCCATGTAGCCCGCATGACAGACAAAAGATGGACCATACAAACCACAAAATGAAAGGGACCACACGGAAAACGCCCCACAGGCAGGCCGAAGAAACGCTGGTCTGAAGACATTACCCAAATAGCCGGAAAACACTGGATGGAGGCAGGAGAAGATAGAGAAAGTTGGAAAAAACTGGAGGAGGCCTTCACCCAGAGAAGGATCAATAAAGACAAATAAAACAACTTGCTCAAAAATACAAAAAATAAACAATAAGAAAGAATATGTAAGCAAAGGCTTTAATAATAATAATAACACTATAGAACATCACTATACGACACTCACTTTAGGTAATGATCCAGCTCCGTGTAATCTGAGATGAAGCAGTCGGGCGTGGTGTCGGCGCGCGGCGGGTCGGGCGGCGACGCCGACACGGAGCGGCTGCCGGCGTCGGCGTTGCGTCGCCAGCGTGGCGACAGCGACGCCGACAATGACGACACGTCCGGCGATATGGAGTGGGACGATAGCGATTGCTGCTCGATTATGCGGAACGATGTGTCTGTTGAAATAAAGGAGCGTACAATAATTACGTGAGGGGATCAGCAGGGGGGTCAAGCCATCAAGCAGTCTCACGAGGGGTTTTCGGCAAATATAACGTAATATTTTTCTGGGCAAAAAATAATATTGAGAATATCAGATAGTAAAACATGGTTCTGGGCTAAAATATTCCGAAATCTGACATAATTCTTCTATATTATATTAAGATGTCCAGTTATTTAGTGATGATAAATAGAAAATGTGGTCCCTGATTATTAATTGCTTGAAATATTATTACTCGGTGTAATTTTAATTCTATTCAGATTCAGAATGACTTGAGTCAATGCCAGGTGTTTGTTTACAATTGCAACAAGAATAAATCAAAGAGGCTTGCAAATAGATAATGAAAGAAGCAATGCTCTTAATTACACTCATATTTGTTATTACGATTCAGAAGTTGATTGCAATGATTGCTATCAATATCAATAACAATTGAGTCAATTCAATACCCAATGGACCACTAGCATGAGTATGAAAACCGGCCTACGCTAATAATGGTTTGATAATTATATTTACTATGATAGATTTTGTGATCATACCTGCATCACCCACTCCCAACAAGTCTCGCTGCTTCGGTGTGATGGCTAGCGGTGGGCTCCGCTTGAACAGCTGATAGCAATGCTGGATCAAACTTATACCCAGCACTATGGCCAAGGCATACTCCACATAGTGAAACGTCGAAGTGTAGTTAGGGCATTTGCATGATCTGTTAAGTCCGACACATAAGTTAGTTTATCTATACATCCATATCATAAATAAAATAAAAAGAGCCTTTATTACTAGTTTTTTACATTAATACTCTAAAATATACCTTATTTTTCTTATATATATTATTATTTACTATTTTCTAGTTTCCATCGACAACTTCAGCTTGTCCTTCGACATAGGCCTCTTCCATCCATATCATAACCTCCCTATAATATATTCAGAAACAATAAGCTAAACTCAATGTTTATTCTGTAAATAGGCTTAAGCTAGCTCTTTTACATGACATTTAATTAGATTGTAAGTATAAAATTACTTTGTTTTGTTGAAGCTTATGATATTGATGTAAAATCGACATATCGGACATAAAACTGGAACTTGGTACTCATTGCTGATCATTTTATCAATATTGAGCCATGTTGAGTGTTTTAGTTTTAGTAAACTAACTTTAGTATTCAAGCTGAGCAGCATTTGTGTCAAAGAATTAGGTTTTTCAGATACCTATATAAAAACGGCAAATGTGTTATTTTAAACAGGAGTAATTATAAAAAGCTTGCTTTGTGACAATTTGAGGTCAGATGGATTAGGTTAATCGTTTTAAGAGTAGATTCAATAATTGATTAAGCTAAAATAGCATCCAACACCCAACAATAACTAAATGGCGCCAAAAGGTACATATGTCATACAGTTTCTTACATAACTAGCACGTAGACGAAATTTTTAATTGAGTTATGAAGAATAATACCACGCTGATGCAATAAAATCATGTGAATTAAAAAAAAGGTTAGATTTCAGAATATATACTTACAAATCGTAAACGAAGATAATGAAGAGGAAGCCATTTATCATGCTCCACTTTAAAGAATAAGAGCGCTTCTTGTTCTCATACTGCAGATCTATGGTGCGTTGCAACAAACTCGAATTTAAGCTAGCGTTCCTACAAAAATATTAGCAAAATTAAATAACATTATAACAACATAACCTCAACTTAAATTTTACAAACGTCTATTTACTTACATGGTGATATAATGGAGTATTCAAATGTTGTAATTTTTGGTTTGATTACTGTTCTAAACTGATTAGTTTACTACTGTTTTAAAATAATGTTAAATATAAATAATTCATTATAAAATATCTAAACACGAAACCGGCGACAGCGACAGACAATTTAATTTATTGAAGTGAGAAGTGATTGAAGTGAAGAAGTGAAGCCTCTTCAAACCCTAGTTGTCAAGCTAGCCAACATTACAAAAAGCCCTAGCGTTGCGCTCGATCGCGATCACTCTATATTGTAGTTTGTCAAGGGACTGTCTTATTTCGGGCGTAGACGGAGAGAGTCATGCTGTCTTTGTCTTGCACTGGTGCTGGCGCCCAGATGAAGGGGATGTGTAGTTTTTTTTTGTTCTTTTTTACTGACAAGATTTGCTTGACCAACTATATTAACCTTTTTCACTTTATGTACTAAAACCTACTTTCGTCATAAATAAAGCGTGTGCTAGACGGTCGCTGACAAGCCTTCAGTTTGGCCTTCAGACTTTGATAATGTTTGTATGAAATTTTGTTGGAAACAACTGTCTACACGGTCCGTCCAGACCAAGGCCACGCGGTCCGAGAGGATTGTCGGCGACCGTCTAGCAAGATTTAATGAACGTTATTACGAACTCGTAGGTGCAATTTTTCTGGAAGATGATGGAAACGAATCGACTCGGCTGTCGATTACACATTACATTTATATTATGGCAGCACCAGCACTGTCACTTATCCGTCACGTCCTCAGGTCACGTCAACGTCACTGTCATCAATCCAAAATACAGGCAAAGCAAAAATGAAATCTGAAAACGTGGGATAAAAATCATTAAGATTTTATTATTATTTATCTTATATTGAGTAGTCGCTTGTTAGTATTTCAAGATGGATTTTATTGTAGATACAGTGGGAGACGATGAGCTCCAGTTGGCCACAGAACTGAAGGATGAAGGAGAAAAGCCAATATTTGTAGGTTAGTATAGTGTAAATATTATCAACTTGATTTTTATTCCCATTTTACTAGATAGAGAGTTGGATCTTCAGGTACAGAGCGTGACGGGTGGTGTTCCACCCGTCAAATTTCTTAGCCCAATGTGTATTTGCGTCTCACATATTGCTTAATGAGAGAGTGAGACGCAATGCACATTAGGGTTGCACCATGCCATAACATTTAATGCAATATGTAGTAATTTACAGCAAATTTACAATTATTTTAATCATATCATTGTACAATGATACAATTATGCAATGATATGATAAAAGATGAAGAGGAATATGTCCAAGACTAAAGTTATGATGAACATCTCTGGTAAATCGATTCCAACCATTATGGAATGGAATGAAAGACTGGGGGTGGTCGAGCGATATGTGTATCTTGGACATATTCTATCATTTGACAAAACACATCAGCAGATGGAGATCTCCATGAGAATCCACCTGGGTTGGGTGGCATTCAAAAAACTAGCGGACATCCTCAAACCCGTTAACATTCCACAATGCCTGAAAACTCGCCTCTTTAATCAATGTGTCCTGCCCACCATGACCTACGGTGCCGAGACATGGACACTCACCAAGGAGGATGGCATAAAATCCACCTGGGTTGGGTGGCATTCAAAAAACTAGCGGACATCCTCAAACCCCTTAACATTCCACAATGCCTGAAAACTCGCCTCTTTAATCAATGTGTCCTGCCCACCATGACCTACGGTGCCGAGACATGGACACTCACCAAGGAGGATGGCATAAAATCCACCTGGGTTGGGTGGCATTCAAAAAACTAGCGGACATCCTCAAACCCCTTAACATTCCACAATGCCTGAAAACTCGCCTCTTTAATCAATGTGTCCTGCCCACCATGACCTACGGTGCCGAGACATGGACACTCACCAAGGAGGATGGCATAAAATCCGAGTGGCACAGAGCCATAGAGCGCGCTATGCTCGGCATCAATCTTCAAGACCAACTGAGGACTGTTGAGATCCGACGCCGCACCAAGGTGCAAGGCATTGGATACTTCATTACCAAACTTAAATGGAGCTGGGCGGGACATGTTGCCAGGCAGTGATGGCATGTGGGCCTAAATGTTAACGGAATGGTTTGGTGTGCCGTAGCCGTAAGGCATAGGCCTCCTCCAGTATGGCCCCAAAGTCAGACGAATGTCTTTTTTCCATCTTGTATTTAATAGGGGATATTACCGCAATGTTCTGCCACCAGAGTGCAACACTAGCCTTTTTAGTAAACCATAGAGTAACTTATACATACTGTACCTTTAACAGGTTTTTGACAAGTTTTCAGAGATAATAAAATATGACATTGATGCATCAAGGCGGTTTGTTTACAGAGAAGCTACTGTGAAACGCGAATCCGAAATTTCGCTATCTGCCTCTTTATCACTCGAAAATACAACAGTGACAGAGATGTTAGATAATGAAATTTCGATTTTCTTGTTTCGCGATAGACCCTTAGATTGTGGTAGTGGCGCCCTCTACGCAGTGTCGCGTAATATTACCTATTGGATGTGCTTGCTTTCTAGTACAGCCTCTAGGGTACCATAGAGTAACCTGTTTGCTCCATTTTTCTATTGGCCAGGTTGTTAATTTACTGAATGTTAATATACTGCAGCCAGACATTTCTTTCATTTTGATTTGCAGACAAAGCAGCCAGATTTGAAAGCATCCTAGCCCTATGTCAGCATAAGAAAGAAGAAATGGATGCCATCACCTCCAGAGAAGATGAGGTTCAAAGAAAACTCTGCCCTAAAACTGATTTCATGTTTGAAGCTTTCTTTGAAGAAATGAACTGGACAAGTGCTGTAGTTAAGATTAAGAAGAAACCGAAGCTATTCCATTTTGAACAGCTAGATATAGAAACAGGTATAATCACTATAGTTCGTTTTTTTAGCATTAGAATGAAGGTAAGCGATCTTGACGTGTATTTTTATTAAAAATCACTTTTGAAAAATAATTCACAGCAAACATGTTACAATTATAAATCATATACGATCTTTCACATTCTTTTGCTTTCATAAGTATTATAAACACATTTTTTAAAAGCGTTTTTCAATATTTTTCAGTAAAAAGACACGTCAAGATTGTTTACCTTTTTTCTAATGCTAAAAAAAAGTAACTATACAGGTTGTTGTTTACTAACAGTTATCTTTGAATATTTCTTATAAAGCTAATGTATTGCCTGATGATATTCCATGTCAATACATATAAGGCTTTTTAGTTATAAGAATCATAAAAGAGGAGTACAAGTAACACTTGTGGAATGCTCCTACAGCACTTATTTACTGTGCATAATTGCATAAACAATTTTTTTTGGAGTTCTTTCCCTTTTTATAGAGATCAGAGTACTCAAGCTAACTTTGCACAGATTTGAATGGAACAAAGTGAGGGAGAGTCATTTTGTCATAGTTTCATAGATACCTTAACAATGACATGGCCACACTTTGTCATTGCAAATGCCGTGCAGAGTTAACTCGGTCTGACTCCAATTCATTCCTGAAACAAAAGCCACTCACAAACACAACAAAAGTACCAACAGTTAACACATGAGAGTATGTGATGTGATAGTGATATAGAAGGAGCGCAATCCATACTATATTATTATAAATTACAATATTACTGTATCCATCCATACTTAATATTATAAATGCGAAAGTGTCTCTGTCTGTCTGTTACCTCTTCACGCTTAAACCGCTGAACCAATTTAGTTGAAATTTGGTATAGGGATAGTTTGAGTCCCGGGGAAGGATATAGGGTGGTTTTTATCCCAGAAGTCATCCTTTAAGGGGGTGGAAGGTTGTATTTGAAATCGATAAAAAGCAGATTGGATAAAAATAAGCTACCCAAATTACTGTCTCCACGCAGACGAAGTCGCGGGCAAAAGCTAGTAAAATAGGTTTTACTTTTTCTACACATTGTTGGTACCTCAACAATACATTTGTGTGCCACCAATGTATAAGTTTGGTCTGTAATTCTTATATTACCATCTATATCTATTACCAGGCGTGGTTCACTCCGCGATTTCGTCGCGTCGCTACAAGTACATGCGGCCCACACCAATTTTGGTGCTGTTCGCGCTTGCGCCACCATGTTTGTCGTAACAGACGCGTTTTGTTAGAGTGTATCATCTGTAGCTAGTACTATTATTTATTCTGTGCTATTACTAAACAGGTAAACTCAAGTCCCAGCTGAGCGTGGTGGACATAGAGAAGGAGATGAAGAAATCAGTTCTCCATCCAGGCCTGGAGCAACAGCACCGGCTGCCGAAATATTCCGTCAGCGATAAGATGTTGAGGATTTTGCGAAAGGTTTGTTATGCCCTTTTTTAGGGTTCCGTACCCAAAGGGTAAAAACCCTAGTTTTGTTAGTATTTAAATTAGTCAAACATGGATTTTTTTGGTAGTTATAAGACCTTTCCATAATGGGCCATCGACTAAGCATGTTAGTAGAACATGATACAGATGTAGTGCATAAATATTTTCCATCGTATTTTCACGGAAACGTACGAACGGGTCTTGCTATTTAAATCAGTCTCGGTACAAAAAGTACTGAGGTTGACTTAAGCACTAAGACTTAGCATGACAAATACGAACGTTTCCGAGAAAATACGATGGAAAACAATTATGCACTACATCTGTACAACAGTTCTTCTAACAAAATGTGGTACTATTGTCTCCTGGCCTTCTCCTGGCTAACGGGACAAAATAACTACAAAAAATACTCGATCTCACTCAATTGTTTATCCCATGAATAAAATAATATATGCTCAATCAAGATTCTATGCTTTATTGAAATACCATTAGTCAGTGGCATAACTATTAGGCCACAGAAATAAATATACCATAGAAGACGCAAATGCATCTACTTTGCGTGTCCAAACCCATTTTAAAATTATATTATGCGTAAATTTTGTATGAAAAAGTCGGCACGCTTGGTTACAATACAAATCGTGGTATTTGCGTCATCTAGCGTATATATAAAATCTGTGTATTAGGCTGATAATGATTAAAATGCAAAATACCTAACATCATTTAACATTACAGAAGGAAAGAGCCAAGACCAAAGGCCCCGGCTGGTTCAACCTCCCAGCTCCCGAAGTCACAGAAGAGTTGAAGAATGACCTGCAGATCCTCAAGATGAGGTCTGTTCTGGACCCCAAGCACTTCTATAAGAAGAATGATATGGAAGCTCTGCCCAAATACTTCCAGGTTAGTGTGTACTTTACTAATGTTGGCTGCTTTATTTATAGGACAGAGGGTCTACCGCGAAAACCGAAACTTGCAAACTGCGGGCATCTTTCTCTTTCATTTTAGTGGTAGAAGTTGGAGAGGCCAAATCATATTTATGTTAATATATAATTAACTGCCATCAGAAAGGTACACTATTTGTGATATACCTATGATACAGTATTTAAATATAAAATAATTACAAACCCCGAAAATTTGCCCAAACACACATACTAAAAATCATCATCTTCCGGGTTTTTCCAGGTTTTCCGACATTTCGTCATAAAACAAATGTAATTTTTATAAATTAAAATACCGAGTAAATTTAAGTAAAAATTCGGAAAATGGATTAGTTTTACTATTTTAAATAAAAATAAAATTTGTCTAATTATGCTTAAAATTTGATGTTTAAGTTGTGTCCGCTGCATCCTACAATATAGTTCGTTGTTTTTAGCATTAGAAAGAAGGTAAGCGATCATGACGTCTCTTCTTAATAAAAATCTTTATGGAAAAATAAGTACATATGTATGAACAGCAAATATGTTAATTATAAATCTTATACGATTTTTTTACATTATTTTGCTTTCATAAGTAATATTTGGTAATATAAACTATTTTTTTAAAGCGTTTTTCAATATTTTTCAATAAAAAGACACGTCAACATTGTTTACCTTTTTTCTAATGCTAAAAATAACCAACTATATGCCATTTAAGGATTAAGCAATATGGATGGTATAGAAAGGATCGCAATCTCTTATGGCAGAATTGTTGCAAAAGTGACCGCTTTCAGCTTTAAATAATAGTTCCTAATCTCTCCGGTGGCGCTAGTTAGGCTCTGGGACACGAGTATAACATGAACCATATAAGGCAACAAATAACCCGACCAAATTACGTAGGTTGGTTTTGGTAGTATTTCGGTGTATGGTGGCGCCGCCTAATTACTGTTTTTGGTTTTTTTGATGGACACTTTTCATACATAGAGATTTGGCTCCTTTATATAGTCTCCATGTTAAGCAAGTTAAAAGTGGTTTTGTATATGATTGGAGGTTTAGGGCGTTTGATAATGGTGCGCTTTTGTGTGCGGCTGCAGGGTTGCGATCGGATACTGTATATTGCGCTCAATCATTTCATCTTATTCCAGGTTGGTAAGGTCATGGACTCATCTCTAGACCACGTAAACGAGCGCCTGACACGTAAACAACGAAAACGCACCATGGTAGATGAGCTACTCGCCGACTCGGAGTTCCAGAAATACAACAAGAAGAAATATAAAGAGATCATAGTGGAGAAACGGAAGACGGAGTACAGGACTTTCATGAAGGATAAGAGACAGAAAAATAAAGCGGAGCTTAAGAAGAATAAAGTTAAAGGGAAGAAGAGTAAGAATTAAAATTGTAAATGTAAGTGTAAAATAAAGCCTTTTATAAAGTATAAAGTAGTTTTTTCTACTCGTCAACTAATGGTTGAATTGAGATTTCGTATACCAAACTATAATTGCGTACTTTTCATGTATGGGCTCTCAACTCAACTTAATATTCATTTCGATACGCTACAGTCAAAGTATAATAGTAGTTTATGCAACTGATACATAATGGGAGGCCTTAAAACACAAGTGTGGTTGTGAGCGTTAGCGAGTTTCATAATAGAATCACATGACTTTCCAGTTTGAACTGCAAGCCCATCCATTAGACTACCCCTTACCGCAAAGCTTAGCCAATAATAAGGCAATCCCTTAATAAGGGTTATCCTTATCATTAAGCGTTTTTTATTATTTATATCTAGTCCAAGAACGCCGCCGACGATCGCTCGGATTCGAAGTAATGTGTGCTTTATGAACAAGCTAGACGATTTAAATTAGCACGCTTATATGCTAAAAGGGAAAGGCTAACCCTTACCGATATGCATGGTGTTGGTGAGCGGATGATAAGGGTATTGGGCTACCGATTACTCAAATGGGTTAGCTTTACATACGGGCTTTAAATGCAAAATGAAAGGGATTCGTCTGGCAAAGGGTATGGTGAGTTAAGCCTTATGAAAAACCCTCTGTAAGAGATAGCGGACCGGTCCCTGCGGCCGTAGCACGTTCGCATTTTTATCACCTGTCACCATGCCTGTCACGTTCTAACAAGTATGTAAGTGCGAAAGTGACAGGCGACAAAAATTTAACCATGCTGCCCCCGCTGGTCTTTGGCGGTCAAAGACCTCCGTTTTTTGTGAGCTACCTGTCTCTACAATGAGATATCTATACGTCGGCAGTTACCTATAACTTAAGTTGTGATTTCAAATGGAACTTGACTACCTATCACTATAAAGTACCATAATTAAAATAAAAGAAAATACAACTTCCAAACACCATTTTTATTTCTATAAAATACACGTTTCACGCAATACCTAAAATTAACACATTCCCATATACACATATCAGTAGATAAACATTATTACAAAAATATCTGTGAAGATAATACTCAAAATATCTTTACACTGACTACATATGTAAAAAAAATAGAATTCCGTATCTTTTCTTGTTTTACTAATAATTATCGACAAAGGCACTTTTATTCCACCAATAACAAGTGTAAAATAAACATTGTTATTACAAAATATATTCTTATTTTACGGTGTTTAAAACACCTCAGGATTAAATACTAAAACTTAAAAGTAGAATATAAATATAAAATTATTTACTAGGGATGCCACGAGACGAATATACGGCAACTGTTTGGTATTCGTTCACTTTGCCGAATATTCGATATTCGGCCGATATTGCGTACTATTTGGCCGAATACCGAATAGTTTTTACACTCAATTATGAAGAAAATTTTCACAAATAAAGTGTAGGTACCGCACCTACCGCAAACCATAGAGTATATGTAATACTTAAAATGTATTATTGGGATATTGTTATTAATGATGAATAATTTGAGCATTTGTTGCTTGTATAAAAATTATTTAATTTTTTTCATAGGCTAGATTTGCTTGACTCTAACTACGAGTACATACGAGTACAGTACAATAACACAACTTAAATCTTAGCAAACATTGTCCTGTGTAGACGACTATTTTTCATACTAAATGTAATGATAAATTTAATTCGGCCGCCGAATATTTCGGTGCTTCGGCCTAGCACGGGGATCAGCAAACTCTATTCGTGGCATCTCTAATATTTACAGATGACAGCACCACTTATAAAAGAAAAGTTAGTAACCTCAGGTCCCAAAGCCAGTAATGAAACCTCCGCCATGCTCGAAATGGTATCTATTTCGCGCATGGCGGAAGTTTCATTTTTAACAGCGTTTCACTATCATCTGTGACTTTTGTATTGCTTCAAGGCAATGGGTCCCATACAGACATGTGATCCTCAAAAAAAACCTCATCGACTGATACCGTAGGTACATAAAAAAATATCAACTACCCAATTGCAGCGGCGTTCGCCAGATCTGGACGCACCTTAACTGCTAAAAGTTTCTAGAAACCGCCAGTGACGTCGACGGCTGCCCCGGTGACGAAGGAGCTTTTGTCAGAACTCAGGAATGTAATCACCTCTGCTATTTCTGTAAGTTAATATACAGATTGGGTCCATACAAAATGTACAATCGGGGACATTCCCGGTGAACCACTTCAGAAAATTTTTACCTCGATTCTTACGAGCGAGCTAAACTCCGCCTCCCATAGAGATAACCAATAAGATGAATTTAGGATTCTTTATGTTAATAATGAAAAGGGTAAAAACAGGTAATGAGACTAGTAAGGACAGTTTGTTATAGTTAACGCTATCTCTACTGAGCTCGTTCACTTACCTGTACAAACAATGGCATTCTGTTAAACAAAAGCCATTATTTCTTTTCTGTGAGCGCGTGGCCATTGTGTGTGAGCCTCAGGCACAAAGGCCACGCGCTCACACAAAAGAAATAATGACTTTTGTTTAACAGAATGCCATTGTTAGTACAGGTAAGTGAACGAGCTCAGTAGAGATAGCGTTAACTATAGTTGTTTGTTGCTTAGTTTGCAAATGCCGGCCGTCACAAAGACAATGGACGGCAATAAACTTTACCTGAGCTAACCTTTTTTTTTCAATCCTTACATTTTTAAGTGCCATGCTATTTGGTCATCACTTTTATGATATCGCCTGATCGTATGCAAGACGTTTTAACGATTTTTGCCCTTAAGGTGGTTCACCGAGAATGTCCCCGATTGTACAGTGACAATGCGTCACAAAACTTAAACTTGTTTTGGGACATTTTTTCTTTTAAAATCGATAGTTCGATAATAAATTGAATAGGGCGGGTTATTACATCTATCCTTTCTCCCAACACTTTCTGATTGCTACTAAGAGGGACAGAGATACAATATATAATACCCATATACCGAGTGGGCGCTATAACTCACAATACATTGCGTCAGAATAAACATTAAAGTATACTTAAAATTAAAACAAGTTATTTTTAAGTCTGAACAAATGTTGGTCAGTTTTAGGAGTACAGCCTACAGTTTAATTTATTGCTCGTGTTACAGGCCCCACCCGGTATATGAAAAATAATAGATATGTTAAACCCCTTATATTATGAGTGTAAAGCGGGATTTACATTACGAAATTGGTGGCGTGAAATTGATTTCGTGACAGTAGTTCTACCAACAGTCTCACGTGTAATTTAATAATTTCTTAATGCATTAATTTCATGAAAGCAAATCAATTTCGTGCAATGCACGATTTTTTGGTGAAATTAGTGTCATGCACCTAATTACGTAGTGTACATACGACGTGAAAAATTAATGTCGCGAATGTGCCTGCGCAGTGCGGACATGTAGCTTCGATGCTGATGGGACCGTGGTCACTGCGATACTGTGAATTTCACGACACTTATTATTTCATTAAACTACTTTCGCCAATATCGAAACTCAAACTTTCTTTCTTTCGTGAAACTGATTCCAACATGTACACTACACTACATGAACAACTTTGGGAACAAATAAAATTATTTTATTAAATATTTTGATTTGTGTTTTTTAATTCACATATAAATGACGAAGCCCTCCAGTGATGAAGGCCGGATTCGAAAGTCTTTAGCAATCGCGGCTGACGCTATGAACCTCTAGGCCACCTCTAGTCTTAATAAGATGGCATATAGTCGAGAAATTGGGACGGGTAGCGCCGTGGCGAGGCATTGTCACTTTTTCTTTAATATATGACAACTATTACAGTTTACAATGCATGACACTAATTTCGTGATGTAAATCCCACTAGTGTTATTCCATTTCTGACAGCAACTGCATTTATTTGATTTATAAACTGACTTACCCGAAGGCTGGCCCATTCTGCCCAAAGGTATCATCTTTATCAGTTGATGTATCACTTTTTCGGGGACAGTTTCCACGATCGGAGTCTCTGTGAAACCGGGAAGGACAGCGTTCACTCTGTAATAATAATAGGGAATATTACGCAAGAAAACTCTGCGTAGGGGGAGCCACTAGCATGACTAGCACATTAAGAGGGTCCTGGCTGTCCCGTACAGACGTATTTTATTTCCTGTGTTGCGACTTTTTTTCGGCGTTTAAAACAGATGATTATTTTTCTGTGCATATTTTTGACCATTTGTCACAGTAGACGAAAGTGGAGGACCCGCGCGAAATCGCCTTTTTATACAAACAAACGTAGTCTTCGTTTTCCTCTCTATATTAACATTATTGAAAATATTTTGACACAATTTGTTGTATTTCAACCACAGCTATGCCTCTACGTTTGATTTTTTCGAATTTTTAATTATTGTAAGTCTGTTTTTCGCTCCTAATTTTTACAATTATTAAAAAATCGAAAAAATTCAAACGTAGGGCCTTAGCTTAGTTAATATACATCAAATTGTATAAAAATATTTTCCATTATGTCAATATCCAGAGAGGAAAATGGGGACAACGTTTATATGGAGAAACGGCCATCCTCTTACGAATATGAAGTTGAGTGTCGCCAAACCATGTTGCTTACCTAATATTGAATTTTCCTAACTCTTTAGCTGCCGACTGAGTCATAGCGATCACACCTGCCTTACTACTTGCGTAGTTAGTTTGACCTGTAAATACGGCACGTAAATAATGTAAGTAGTCTGCCGGTAGTATATTACTCAATCGTTCATTAACGCTGCGTCTTACGTAAGCGAACAACTCGCGAACGCGAAGCGGCGCGGTGCGGCGGGCGCGCGGCGTTCGCAACTAGATCGCCACGTAGGACACTTCTATAGGTATCAAAGGATTGATTCACCCCGCTCCGCGCCTCGCCGCATCGCGTACGCGTGTCGTTCGCCTACGTAGTACGCTGCGTAAGGCACAGTCTAAATGAGCCCGGGGGCGTTTTGGGTACGGAAATAATTACGTTTATTGTAAAATAGAGATGGGCCGAATATTCGGTAATTATTCTGTATTCGGCAAGTTTTCCAATGTTCGTATTCAGCCGAATTATTCGGTTTAAAGTGCCGAATACTACGGCAGATATTTTTGAGCTTTGAGAAAAGTGGTAGGCCTGCCTACAAAAAGAGGTAAGATGCCATCAAAAACATTACAAACGCATTAAAAACGCCTCTGCTAACGCAAAATCGTTTCAGACTTACCAATGTTGCCATACTTTGCGACTATGCTGGATATGTTTATGATGGAACCCGGCTTGCCCTTTTCAGCCATCGCCTGCGCAAACGCTTGCATCACGAGAAATGTACCCTGTAAATACAAAACAAGCTGTAAACACATACCCCCTTATTCACAAAACTTTACGGGCCTGATTTAGTTAAATTATGTTTTATCTCTATCTTACAAATACATAAGTCAAAATGACAGACAAAGACAAACGATTCATAGCTAATTCAGGCCAGTATCGCGTTTATGAATAACGCCAATAGGGTGATAAATCAAAATGGGGCAGTGAGGGGAAATCAGAAACTGTATAGCTGAATTGGGTAGTTGTCAATTTTTTTTAATGGTATCAGACGATCAGGTTTGTTTTGAGGATCAAAATGTCTGTATGGGATTGGGACCCATTGTCTTAAAGCAATACAAAAGCTTGGCACCCGCACTTTACTGACGAAACGCTCGAACAAAATGGCAACACATCGTGACGTCACTGTGTCACTGCTTAGAAACCGTTTCGATGTATGGAAAACAAGGAAATTGCGATTATGTCGGTGAAATGTTGCGTTTATGTATATTGTTGCCGTACAATATTTTTTTAAATAAAATGTAAGTAATCAAATGGTACCGTTTTTTTTCCAATTAGAAAGTTTTAAAAGTTTTTTTTTTCGAAACTGAGGCCTTGTATTTTTTTTTTTCATATATTTTTTTAGTTTCCAATTTACTGTGATAAGTTGCACATTTTCTGTTTATTTAACTAGATTTAGTTATAAAATTCAACATGTAACATGATAATATTCTCGAGCGAGAACATTCCCCATACAAATTAGAGACAGGATAGCCGAGCAGATTGACTAATTGGAATTTTACTTCTTTTGAGAATCTGTGATGTTGGGCACACTGGGACGTGTGACAGTCAGGATCGCCGTATCGGCGCAAGGTACCTGGTTCTAGATAAATGAAGGGAACTTTCAAAAATTAGTTAAGATGTTAACTTAGTGTGTTAGTACCTTAAGGTTGACATCCTGCACCATGCTATAGTCCTCCTCGGACAGTTTTAGCAGCCAATTATCTCGTGTGATACCAGCGCAGTTGACCACTATACTGGGTGGAGCCTTGTATCGTTCCAATGTCTTCTGGACGGCGTGTTTTACCGACATGGAGTCTGATACGTCTAGCTCGAGCGCCGAGTGGTCGCCTGCGTCTGAAAAGTACGATAAATATGTGAATATAGTTTGTCAAAGGACTCATTTCCAACATCATAGACAGAGAGAATATGTCTATATATGTTTTGTTGATATTATTGTTTTTAGGGCAAGCAATATAGATGACTGTGTTATACTATCGAAAGCTTTCGAGTAGTCCACAAAAGCTATATATAGTGGTCTATTAAATTCTTTATATTTTTCAATAACCTGTTCCATGGTGTGGATGTG